>NC_089791.1:26745887-26758387 GCF_040412425.1 Macrobrachium rosenbergii | reverse complement strand
ATAACTGAATCAGGAAAATATGTACTGGATTCCAGGTAAATATTTTCTTTTATAAACCTCATCTGTCAATTATACGAGCTTTCTTTGTAAACTTATTTTTATATTTCAATCAGTCTGCTAAGAAAAGGACAGTAAGTCGAAAAGCCTAGCACCACTCCGTTGTTTCACTTTCCTTCGTGACATCTGACTAAATTTACACACAAACACACACACACATACACACACACACACACACACACACACACACACACACACATATATATATATATATATATATATATATATATATATATATATATATATATATATATATATATATATATATATGTATATATATATATATAATCAATTATAACTAATTCTCAAAAAGTTACCTATTCATTAATATATGATATATATGATACTTGGATCTCATAAAAAATGTACTATTCATTAATATATTAATTTTTGGAAGGTTTAAAAAAAATTATTCCCCCCTTTTACAAAATACTTTGAAAAATTTTCCCTTAGTGATAAAAAAAAGAAAAACTTCAAAACACTCCCATGACACAGCACCAATGTACAAAGAAGGGAAGGTGATGGCTGCAATATCATTTTAAAAACTTCATAACTTCACTGGAATGACTTTAGACTGATGTGACAGATACAGAAGATGTACGCACAGACAAACACGGACAACAGTTCCCTGCCTCGATGCAAAGAGCATCTAAACATAACAATTTTGGTATGCTACACTCTCCGTATCATAATATATTCTAGAACCCTGTTTTCTCTTCTCGGGACATTTTCGTTCTACGTAGAAACCGCATTTCCTGCTTTTTGTTTCTCCCTCGAGCATTTTCTTGCATCCAAATAACCAGGTTGCATTCCTTTCCCTTCCTTTAGTTCTTGTTCTCTTTTGCCACTTGCTCTTCTCTTCCTCTCGTATGTGGTGTACTTCCTACGTCTTCAGTATTTCCTTATTTCTTTCGGCATTTTTTGAGCTGCATGCAAATCGTGTCTATCAGCATATGTTATTATCTTTTTTTATATTTTTTTTTAACATGTCACATTCCTTCATTCTCCATAACAGATTCTTCTCCTGCTATGACATAATGACAATGAAGGTCTAATTAAAGTCATGTTCATTATTATCAAGATTCTTATATTTTCAAGAGAACGGAAGCAGAATTTGAATGGGCAACAATAAGACACAAGGCTGCAATCCTTCGTGTGAAATGGAGGGGATGAGGTGGCACACAAGTAAGGAAATTATATTGGTGTCTATGAAAACAATGAACTGTCTTCCCAGATGGTTCTACAATTGTCTTCCCACACGGTTCTACAACTAACTTTATCCCATACCGTTCTACAACTAATTGTCTTCCCACACGGTTCTACAGCTAACTTTCTTCCCAAACTGTTCTACAATTAATTGTCTTCCCATACGGTTCTACAACTAACTTTCTTCCCATGCCGTTCTACAATTAATTGTCTTCCCATATGGTTCTACAACTAACTGTCCTCCCATACGCTTCTCCAGCTAATTGTCTTATCATACGCCTCTACAACTTATTGTCTTCCCATACGGTTCTACAACTAATTGCCTTCCCAAACAGTTCTACAATTAATTGTCTTCCCACACGGTTCTACAACTAACTTTCTTCCCATACTGTTCGTTCTACAATTAATTGTCTTCCCGCACGGTTCTACAACTATTTGTCTTCCCATACACTTTTCCCACTAATTGTCTTATCACACGCCTCTACAACTTATTGTCTTCTCATACGGTTCTACAATTAATTGTCTTCCCGCACGGTTCTACAACTAAGTGTCTTCTCATAAGGTTCTATGATTAACTGTCTTCCCATTACAGGTCTACAATTAATTGTCTTCACATACGGTTCTACAAATAACTGTCTCCCCACACAGTTCTACAAATAATTATCTTCCTGGTTCTATATGCTTCCTAAATTTAGAATTAACTATTTCCCATAGGTTCTATAATTAATTGTCTTCCCATACGGTTCCACAACCAATTGTCTTCCTACATAGTTATACAACTAATTCTCTTCCCATACAGTTCTGAAACTAAATGTCTTCCCATAAGGTTCTACAACTAATTGTCTTCCTACATGGCTCTACAACTACTTTTCTTCCCAAACGGTTCTAGAATTAACTGTCTTCCCATACGGTTCTATAATTAACTGTCTTCCCAAACGGTTCCACAACTAATTGTCTTCCTCCATGGTTCTACAACTAATTTTCTTCCCAAACGGTTCTAGAATTAACTGTCTTCCCATACGGTTCTGTAACTAACTGTCTTCCCAAACGGTTCCATAACTAATTTTCTTCCCATACGGCTCTACAACTCTCTTCCCACACGGTTCAAAAATAACCTAAAATCGGAAAGAGTATATATCATCAAATAAAAATAGAAAAGAACCTTAGGGACCACCAAAACTGCAACTCCCGACCGTTACGTACCGTTATGGACGCTTTTGGCCGGAGCATAAATGGTCTTTGAATCCGCGTCCATCAATGCTCATTTTTGCACTCGCCAAAAAAAAAAGAAGTAAAAAAACTAAATAATAAATCGTGCGCTTCGAGTACCGAATTGGCACACGGGTAATCCTCTTCCTTTGTTGTTACAAAGAATGCAAATCCACTTGTATCGGTGTTAACAAATGAATGGGGAGGGGGATGGGGGAGGGATTCGTCATTCTGTACTTTTGTTAACCGCAGTTCATTGTTTTTTTGCTATATCGGGAAAATGCGTGACCTCGTTGTTCACGCGTATTTTTGTCTTTGTTTAACTGCATATTTTGTTTTCGGTGATGCCCATGTTGCAGACTGCAATACTAGTCCGGTATTTCAGCAATGGAAAGAGTTACAAATCGAGAAAGCAAAGGCTCTGCGTGAAATCAGGTTAATGAGAATACAGGTGTGTCAGCTGGGAAAAGACGGATTTACAACAACAAAAGCTACTAAAAATTTCTGACAATAGGTATTGGCTGTACTGCACAGAGAGAGAGAGAGAGAGAGAGAGAGAGAGAGAGAGAGAGAGAGAGAGAGAGAGCTGCTAACAATTTCTAGTAAAAGGCAATGATTGTACTGCAGAGAGAGAGAGAGAGAGAGAGAGAGAGAGAGAGAGAGAGAGAGAGAGAGAGAGAGCTGCTAACAATTTCTAATGATACAACACACACACACACACACAGGAATGATTGAGAGAGAGAGAGAGAGAGAGAGAGAGAGAGAGAGAGAGATGCTAACAATTTCTAGTAAAAGGAATGAGAGACACACACACACAGAGAGAGAGAGAGAGAGAGAGAGAGAGAGAGAGAGAGAGAGAGAGAGAGAGAGAATAAAGCTAATGATTGTACAATTTCTAGTAAAAGGGAATGATTACATTTGAATACAAACAATGATTGTACAGAGAGAGAGAGAGAGAGAGAGAGAGAGAGAGAGAGAGCTGCTAGCAACCTAGTAAAAGGGAATGATTGTACCTGGAATGATTGTACTGCAGAGAGAGAGAGAGAGAGAGAGAGAGAGATGCTAATGATTGCACACACACACACAGAGAGAGAGAGAGAGAGAGAGAGAGAGAGAGAGAGAGAGAGAGAGAGAGAGAGCTGCTAGGCAATCCCTGCAGAGTAAAAGAGAGAGAGAGAGAGAGAGAGAGAGAGAGAGAGAGAGCTGCTAGGTAAAAGGGAATTATTGTACTGCAGAGAGAGAGAGAGAGAGAGAGAGAGAGAGAGAGAGAGAGAGAGAGAGCTGCTAGCAATTCCTAGTAAAAGGGAATGATTGTACTGCAGAGAGAGAGAGAGAGAGAGAGAGAGAGAGAGAGAGAGAGAGAGAGAGAGAGAGAGAGAAAATTTTTGAAAACGTTTTGATTAATCATAAAAAGTATGTTCTTACTACCAAAAGGATCATTGCGAAAACCTATTCCTCATTACGCTCAGGGATTTTGGTTGCCTTTCAACAGAAAAAACAAAATCTATAAATAATCTTAATGACCGTTTTCCCGTGGAGGCCGATGGGGAGTGCAACGAAAAGCCCTCTAAAGAAAAGGTAAAGGGAACTGAATTTTAAAAATTTAGGTCTAAGGTCAGGAGCTGGGTCCTACAAGGTCATTCAGCGCTAAAGGGGAATTGAACCGAGGGGACGCTGCAAAGAACCTTAAGTAATGCCTACAGTGCACCGCGTGAGGTGTACTGACCCTTGATAGTAAGGGGAGATAGGGAGGAAAAAGTGTGTGGTCTTATGACGGATGAAATAAAACACGAAACGAAAACAGGTGACGAAGATTGTGATAATTATGAAGAAAGACTACAAAACAATCTTCCAGTAAGAAAGAGGGATATTTACTATCTAATAAAAAACAAGTAAAAAATGCGCCGAAGTTTCTTCGGCGCAATTGAGTTTTCTGTACAGCCGCTACAGCGTACAATCAAGGCCACCGACAACAGATCTACCTTTCAGTGGTCTCGGTACAATGCTGTATGAGCCGCGGCTCATGAAACTTTAACCACGGTCCAGGGGTGGCCTATCTTATATCGATGACAGAAGCACAATTATGGCTAACTTTAACCTTAAATACAATAAAAACTACTAAGGCTAGAGGGCTGCAATTTGATATGCTTGATGACTGGAGGGTGGATGATCAACATACCAATTTGCAGCCCTCTACCTTCAGTAGTTTTTAAGATCCGAGGGCGGACAGAAAAAAGTGCGGACAGAATAAAGTGCGGACGGACAGACAAAGCCGGTACAATAGTTTTCTTTCACAGAAAACTAAAAGGGGTATTTACTATCTAATAAAAAAAACTATTTACGGTCGTTGTCGAAAAACAAATCGCACCATCAACCTTGAAATGGCACTTGCGTCAAAGCAAATAAAAACTATGTATAAAACTCACTTTAAATCAACTATATCACCCTGCGAAACTTCCTGCCTCTGCTCTCTGGCAATCATCCAATAATCTTTTCAAGACTTTACTTGAATCCAAAATGAAAACTTATAACTTTTGTTATTGCATTTCGAATCTCCTTTTGTTTGCCTCAAGTACATTATAACTGTTACATATTTACTTCCACTTTACTTTATTATCTGTTTTAAGAATTACTATTTTACTGATGGACACAAAGCTCTCAGCACTATGCAACTGCTGCTTACACATGTCTCAACTTACATTTAGTTTTCTGTGAAAGAAAACTATTATGCCGGCTTTGTCTGTCCGTCCCCACTTTTTCTGTCCGCCCTCTGATTTTGAAAACTGCTGAGGCTAGAGGGCTGCAAATTGGTATGATGATCATCCACCCTCCACTATTTAAACATACCAAAATGCAGCTCTCTAGCCTCAGTAGTTTTTATTGTATTTAAGTTTAAAGTTAGCCATAATCGTTCTTCTGGCAATGTTATAAAATAGGCCACCACCTGGCCGTGGTTAAAGTTTCGTGGGCCGCGGTTCATACAGCATTATACCGAGACCACCGAAAGACAAATCTATTCTCGGTGGCCTTGATTATACGCTGTAGCGGCTGTACAGAAAACTTGACTGCGCCGAAGAAACTTAGGCGCATATTTTACTTGTTATATCTTTGAACCATAAAAAACTTCTCCCTCACTAATATCTATGTATCAGCACAAACTGTTCGTCATAATTTTGTTAATTATGGTTCCTTCTTACGAGTAATTAATGACGTTGACACAAAGGGTTGAAAAGGCTTAATGATTCGTACTCTATGTGTGAATGAAGTGTAATGTCACACTGACTTACAAAAGCTGATATCATGGAGTCGACCATTTTTACTGTAATATGCGCCGTTTAGATTGTAGAATTTTTTCAATCGTCATAAAAGTACTAGTTATTAATAGCATATATATTAATTGTATAAGGCGTCGGGAAAACGTGTTTTTACCTATTTTTGTAGTTTGCAAAATCTCAGTTTGTTGGCCAAGCTCAAAGGTCCACAGCAGACCTCTTATTCCTTGTCTTTGAAGTGAATTGAACTGATTATAGAATTTAGGCTAAAGGCCAAGTACTGGGACCTATGCGGTCATTCAGGGCTGAAACGGAAACTGACAGCAAAAGGTTTGAAAGGTGTAACAGGAGAAAAACCTCCCAGTTGCACTATGAATCAATTGTTAGGAAAAGGTGGAAAGTAAGATGGAAGAAAGAGAATATGAAAGGAGGTACAGTAAAAGGAACGAAAGGGATTGCAGCCAGGGGCCGAAAGCACGTTGAAAAGAACCTCAAGTAATGCCTACAGCGCGCCGCGTGAGGTGCACTGACAGTACTACCCACCTACGGGGTTTACTCCTTGCCAAACCTTTGAGGAAAGGGCCCGTGCTCTCATAAAGTCGACCTGATATAAACTTCCTATTGTATCTTCGCTGCTTCTGCATTAAGTATAACTGCCTACACATAAATTAATAACACGGCCCTCATTAATACAGTACATGAATTTTGGGAAGCCTTATACAATAGAGGAAGCTTCATCAATACATTAGTAGATTGACATATTAATTATGAATAAGAGCTTACGAAAGATGCTTTGAAATTATGATGGTTATAGTCTGACCATCATTAATTTAATCATTTTAGGATCGTCAAAAGTAAAAAGATTAAACTAAGGTTACGCAGGTAAGGTGAAATCCAACTTTAGGTTATATATATATACAACAGGAAAAATAGATAAAGACGCTCAGCAAATAATTATGTATCTACTGAATATTTTATTATGTTTATATATATATATATATATATATATATATATATATATATATATATATATATATATATATATATATATAATATATATGTACAGTATATAATGTATATATGTACATATGTATGAAAAATATATATATATATATATATATATATATATATATATATATATATATATATATATATATATATATATATATATATATATATATATATATATATATATATATATATATATATATATATATTCAATTACAAAGAAAATGCATGGAAGATATCACAAGCTTCAGGGAGGGTGTTTGTCTACCAAAACGAGTTATACCAGCAATCTCTCTCTCTCTCTCTCTCTCTCTCTCTCTCTCTCTCTCTCTCTCTCTCTCTCTCTCCGTCTTAATTACTTTCATAACCCTGGCCTGCCTGCGTACGCCGTAAAAGCAAAGGAACCTCACCTCACAACCGATCCCCCGAGGGCAATAAAGTTGGCAAATTGACTGTAATCAAGCAAATCTGCAGCCGGGCAAACTTTGCAAAGATGAGGGAGCTGGTCAATGAAGATAGATTTTATGGAGCGCGTAGGGGTTCCCCGACCAAAAAAGAGGGATTAACTTTTCGGAAGATTGACGAGGGGGGGGATTTTAGCCAGGCAAACGAAAACAACATCAACAACAACAACAATAATAATAATAACAAGAACAGCAGCTGCAAAGGCTGCTGCACAAGAAGTAGGGATGAGAGGAATAATTATAGTGATTATGAGTCAAAGTAATCAAGATGGCTGCAAGTTTCACCCGTTTCTGTTTACATTTTGATTTTTATAACATGCATACATAAACATTATATATAAAAAACATACAAGCACACACATACATATATATAATATATATACATAATACATATTTTATATATATACACATATACATACATACACACACATATACAGTATATATAAATGCATGTATGTATGTATGTATATTGAGCATCCTCACTTTTAGTTAAATATTTTCCAAAAAGGAAAATCTTCAAATGAACAGCAGAGCGTAGAATTACTTTCAAAAAATAAATAAAAACGTAATCATAAATGCTACGTATCGTCATCTACTGTTACATGTTTCTAAGACCAATTTAAAGGTTGCGGGAAAGGAAATCCTGTTCAAAGCGAAATGTTTACGACGCGAAGAAAACTTAAAAGAAACAAAAAAAAAAACAATGTTAGAGAGAATCTCCTTGACCAGTGATAACTCTACATTTTATCACAGGTCGCCGGACACTTACATTAAATAGGGCTGACAGTTTATGAAAATTAATATGCTAGACCAGGTAGACCAAAGGATTGCATGTCAAATTTGAAACCCACCTTTTAGTGTTAGAGGTGGAATTTAATATGCTAGACCAGGTAGACCAAAGGATTGCATGCCAAATTAGAAACCTACCTTAGTGTTAAAGGTGGAAATTCACCATAATATATCCTTACAACCAGAGACAGAAATATTTTTGAAAAAGTCTCGAGTTAACGTACGATGTAATTCTTGACGTAATGGCTGCAGAAATTCTAATAATCACAAGGCATAATCTTGAAAATTATCAGAAATCTTGGCTTCAACGACGCAATTATTCCAAGCTTTAAGACGTGTTGCAAAATGAGAAAGGTAGCCGAGGCAAAATATGATAGGCGTCTCTGATGTAAAATACAGTAATATTCCAAATACGATAGAATTTTGGCATTGACATTTTTCTGAAGATAATGGAATGAAGTTGAAAAGGCAAATCAACCAGCCGGATTCTGATCAATGCTGGATACGTTATTTTTTTCTGTATTTCAAGAAAATGGCAAGCATTTGTCATAGAGCGTGATAGACAGGTTTAAAATACACTTTCCTCGGTAATGATGACCTGACATGAACGATAGCACCTTGAGATATATTTTACACCCAAAATACGCTCCTTTAAGTAAAGATTATCTGAAATAAATCATAAAACACTAAGATTATTTTACACTCAAACACTGTGAGCTGTTTGAATTTCAATAAAAGTATCGCGATGGCAGTAACATGCAACACATGAGACTGTTCTTTCTACTTCCAAAAATATCAGAAGAAATGTGAGTTTAGAGGCAGTTTCGTGTGCAGAAGAAAACCCACGTGAAGGGAACATTACCCATCATGCAAAGGGAACATGCAAGAATTCGCTCGCTCGACCCAGCCGAAACAGTTGAGAATCGCACGCAGAATTGTTTACGAGTTTTCATGTACGCATATACGGAGTTAATGACAAAACAGAATACCATTGCATTTTCTCGTTAGTTATCAGACATATTTACATATTCATTTCAATAATATCATGAATAAAATAGGCAATAGCACACGTGTTGCATAAAGGTAAATAAGTCCTTAGCAGCGAAATTCTATAACGTTACGATTATATATATATATATATATATATATATATATATATATATATATATATATATATATATATATATATATATACATATATATATTAACTTTATCACACACACACAATTGTTCTGTGCGTAAGTAGAATTACTAACAGGACCTCATTCAAACTGGATAGTATCTAATGGAGTGTTATTCAGAAAAAGTTATGAGGACTTTATCCAAGAAAGCTTGTAACTTTTTCTGAATAAACACTCAATTAGATACCATCCAGTCTGAATGAGGCCCAGTAAGTAACAATAATATATATATATATATATATATATATATATATATATATATATATATATATATATATATAATATATAAATATATATATATTTATATATATATATATATATATATATATATATATATATATATTATATATGTATATATACATGACGCATTGTGTTTAGGGAGATTCGACGTGCTGCTGAAAAGCCAATGATTCCGCACTGACAATGTATCAACGATTCAGCAGTTAAAGTAGAAATTACCGTTGTGTTTTTATCTATCTATAGAGCCATCCTATGTTCATGGAAACATCATATATAATATATAAATATATATATATATATATATATATATATATATATATATATATGCACTTTTTCAGGTATACCTCATATTTTTCTGAGACCACTACACCGTTTCCTCCTCAACGTTTTGAAGTTATAAAAAACAAAACAGCTGCATTATCGCGGGAATTTCCACTTGAGTGGACATTAGCTTATTCATTGCCAGTGGGAGACGAGGTTGTCTCAGGCTTTTGCTCCTTAATACCTATTACTAATTAATCCCAGAATTCCTTCTTTTTTAGTTTTCAGAAAAGAAAACTATTGTGCCGGCTTTCTCTGTCCGTCCGCACTTTTTTCTGTCCGAACTTTTTCTGTCCGCCCTCAGATCTTAAAAACTACTGAGGCTAGAGGGCTGCAAATTGGTATATTGATCATCCACCCTCCAATCATCAAACGAACAAAATTGCAGCCCTCTAGCCTAAGTAGGTTTTATTTTATTTAAGGTTAAAGTTAGCCATAATCGTGCTTCTGGCAACGTTATAAGATAGGCCACCAACAGCCCGTGGTTAAAGTTTCATGGGCCGTGGCTCATACAGCATTATGCCGAGACCACCGAAAGATAGATGTATTTTCGGTGGCCTTGATTATACGCTGTAGCGGCTGTACAGAAAACTCGATTGCGCCGAAGAAACTTCGGCGCATTTTTTAGTTGATTTAATTCGTCTTAATAATGATCGGAGGAAGAGTGGAGAGAACATTGTTCAATCTTCTCTTCATCTGACTCTGTCATTCAAAGAAAAAAAGATCTGTAATTCGCAGAGTCTTCAGACCAATCAATCATCAGCCAGTAGAAGCAGCTGCTTCTTTCTCTAGGGTTTCTAGATTCCAAATTTTCCATTTCTTTGGCCCTCTCCAAAATTCACACATGTCAATTGCATAAGAGGCCAAACCCACTGGCTGCGTTCATTGTTAATTCCAGTTCTCTTGAATGTCAAGTCTATTGGCTGGGCAATTCTTCTGTTCTTGCTTGCTTGCAATTCTATCAAATTATAGTTAGAGTTATTTTTGTGGCTTTATCGGGGACGAAACTCATATAAATTAATAAATCAATTTATATTCTGTCGTTACTCTTAACCTTTAAAGTTAAGAACCAAGTCAGTTTATTCATAACTTTAACAGACTTTAATTCCCTGAAACTTCTCCCATCGCCATTTCTTATAAGTTCTCGAACCAAACACAGATGATTATTTTCTTTCCAATTCGCCCTTTCATCCTTCTACCCAGATTTATTTCCAATCCTTTCCCGGAATCCAGTCGCGTTCCATCCACGGTCTCCCTTTCCACTGAAATCTCTATTGAATAACGGAATTAACAAGAGACGATAACAGATAACATGTACTCTCGTTCGACCAGAATGTCTCACCTAAACTAAACGCATCCATCAGGGAGCCGATTCTGAGAGAGAGAGCCATTACAGCTAATGCGCCCTGTTTCCACTATATCACCCCCAAAGACGTCGTGACGTCATTTACTGGGTGGGGGGAGGGATGTTGGGGTGGGATTATAATAATAAAAGATGTCGGTGACGTCATTTACTGGTGGGGGATGGATTTGGGGTGGGATTAATAATTAATAAAAGATGTCGGTGACGTTACTTACTGAGGGGAGGGACTAATAATAATAAAAGATGTCGGTGACGTCATTAACTGGCGGGAGGGATTTGGGGTGCGATTAATAATACTCAAAGATGTCGGTGACGTCATTTACTTAAGGGAAGGATTAATAATAATAAAAGGTGTCGGTGACATAATTTACTTGAGGGAAGGATTAATAATAATAGTAAAAGGTGTCAGTGACGTCATTCACTGGGGGATTAATAATAGTAAATGATGTTGGTGACGTCACTTACTAAGGGGAGGGATTAAGAGTAATGAAAGATGTCGGTGATGTCATTTACTTGGGGGAGGGATTAATAATAAAAAGTTGTCGGTGACGTCATTTACTCGGGGGAGGGATTAATAGTAACAGAATACGCCGGTGACGTCATTTACTGGGGGGAGGGATTTATAATAATGAAAGATGTCGGTGACGTCATTTACTAGAGGCGACTAAGGATAATATAAGAATAATAATAATAATAATAATAATAATAATAATAATAATAATAATAATAATAGTATTAGATGTCGGTAACGTCAATTACTGGGGGAGGGGAGGGATTTGGGGTGGTTAATAATAATTAAAGATGTCAGTAATAAAAGATGTCAGTGAAGTCATTAACTGGGGGGAGGGATTTGGGGTGGAATTAATAATAAAATATGTCGGTGACGTCATTTACTGGGTGGAAGGGTTTTGGGTAGGGTTAACAATAATATCAATGTTTATAATAATAGTAATAATAATCTTGTCTTTGGAGAGTAATGTCCTTTATGAACAATTTCTGTTACAATTACTCCTACTACTGTGTTTACAGTCCCATAAGAACTAGTTCTATAATACTATCAGTAAATGAAACTGCTGTTGCTACTAACTTTAAATTCTATTATCCTGCTACTATTATTGCTACTACTACTGCTGCTATTCATGAATTCTTGCACCTATACACCTAGTTCGAATGATCCATTAAATTCTACTTTCCCGCTACTACTATAATTACTACTGCTGCTCCTGCTGTTTCTACTGCTCTTGCTGCTGTTCTTGCACCTGCTTCGAATGATCGACTTTAAAATGCCACAATTTCCCTGCTTTTCTTTGAAGAAGAAGAACAGCAAAAAAAAACTGGTCTCCTCTAATCTTCTTAAAGAAAGCTTCCCACACACTGGCCGTTTTAAGAA
>NC_089791.1:26720887-26740887 GCF_040412425.1 Macrobrachium rosenbergii | reverse complement strand
AGACTTGAGAGCCAGTGGACTGAGGATCTCATTCCCTGTCGTATAGAAAATCCGATAACCATTTTTTTTTTAAGAGTAGGACAGGACCTTCCTCGGAATAAAGTTTTTTTTTTACCGCCTATTCCGTCATATTCTGTTACATAAAAATCTAAAAATATTTGTGTTATTAAAGAAAGAAGTCTATCTGGTCCCAAAAACTGAAATAAGAATTTCTCAGCAAACATTAAAGATACTGCCATATACAAAACCTAAAAACATTTGAGCTATCTAAGACAGATGCCTAAAAAATATTTGTTTTATCTAAGAGAGAAGCCAAAAAAAAAAACATTCGTGCTATCTAACACAGAAGCCTAACTGGTCCTAAAAAAAGTGAAACAAAAATTTCTAAGCAAACATTCAAGGTATCCAAGACAGACTTTTGATATATCTGTCTTGAAAACAGACAGAAAAAAACTGAACAAAGACCCATAATTTATACAGGGTTCTTTCAAGTTCCCAAGAGGCTCATTCCACAAGAAGCCTCCGAATAATTATTTTCCTTTTCTACATTTCAGACCTTTTTCTAAAAGAGATCAGCGTCCACCACCACCTTCATCTGAATATCAATGAAGTTTCATTTTGCTTTGATCAAGAGAATTTCAAATCGCCATTTTTCAAGGCTCCGACACAAACTCCTAATTGGCATTTTAATGCATTTTATTTTAGACATTTGCGTAAGCAATGGAAGTCTAATCAAAGAGCTCTAAGTCCCAACATGAAAAAGTCGTCATCTGGAAAAGGGGAGAATACAGAATGTAAATTATAAAGAATACAGAATGTAAATTATAATGAATACAGAATGTAAATTATAATGAGTATTCATACGGTACCTAACCTACAGAGGGATTCAATGGTACTTACATATACAGGGTAAATCAAGGTTAGGCATCATCTACCTGGAGTGCAAAAGGTGCAAGATGATTAAGAAATTATATAGCACATCACCTCTCCGAAGTACAAGACATAAACTTCTCTTTAGAAAGAAAAAAGTTTGCTTTATACAAGATAAGAGGAAGAGCAAATCAGTAACAGCTATTCTGAGGTCTTGCAAAGTTGACATAATTCTTTCGAAATATGCTGTATCCAATCTTGAAGATGATTAAGAAATTATACAGCACATCACCTCTCCGAAGTACAAGACATAAACTTCTCTTTAGAAAGAAAAAAGTTTGCATTTATATAAGACAAGATGAAGACCAAATCAGTGACAGCTATTTTGATGTTTTGCAGTTTCCACAATTATTTCGAAACATGCAGCATCCAATCGACTTTCTCTACATGCCGAGGTGAGTAAAAAAATAAATTGGTGGGCAATAAAGGTTCGAGTTGGAAAACTAACGCAAGTATAACACAATTAACAAAAAATTAAAAAGCTGAAATTTTTTATTTCCATACCATGCCTAAAATGAAGAAAATATAATTTTAGGATGGAACTGAAATCGATGACAAAAATTATAACAACTTAAAAAGTTGGATATTTTGAAGTATAATATAAATGAAGGATATATCTGTACTCTTGGATTTCTTATACAGTCTCTCTCTCCCTCTTCTTCTCTCTCTCTCTCTCTCTCTCTCTCTCTCTCTCTCTCTCTCTCTCTCTCTCTCTCACACATTTTAGGAAGAACAAACACACACAATAATTACTCTTGGATTTCTTACACTAATAGTCTCTCTCTCTCTCTCTCTCTCTCTCTCTCTCTCTCTCTCTCTCTCACACACACACACACACACACTAACACATACATATTTTAGGATGAACAAACACACACACACACCCATTTTACACAGAGAAAACGTTGTGGATGCTGGTGTACGAACGACGAACATTAAAAAAAATATCTGTATAACAGACATCCGGAGTATTTAATAACATCGGTTTTGCTCTAGTAGGTTCGCTCTGTCATATATTTTCATTCAATTCCAGAATGCAGATTTCTCTACCCTCCTCTCCTTTCCTTATTCTCTCTCTATCTCTCTCTGACCCACCTTATTCCGAAAAATTTTATCCCCTCTTAACAGGAAATTCCATCAACTTTTTTTTTTCTCTCTCTTTCCAGCCATGTCAGTCACGGTGTCGTAACCATAGATTTTTTTTTTATTACTGGAAACAGAGTACAGGAAGTGACTCATCCCCGTGGTTGAGATCAGATTTTGGCAGGCGATATTTTCTCGATTTTCCAAAATGTTTTATGATACATTTATCTATCTACTGTGTGTGTGTTTGTGAGAGAGAGAGAGAGAGAGAGAGAGAGAGAGAGAGAGAGAGAGAGAGATTTTAACTATGAGTTGTAAATAACACTGTAGTAATCAACACGAGAGAGAGAGAGAGAGAGAGAGAGAGAGAGAGAGAGAGAGAGAGAGAGAGAGAGAGAGAGAGAGAGAGAGAGAATTTTTTGACTATGAGTTGTAAATAACAGTATGACAATTACTGTACACCAAAGTTAGGGAGAGAGAGAGAGAGAGAGAGAGAGAGAGAGAGAGAGAGAGAGAGAGAGAGAGAGAGAGAGAGAGAATTTTGACTATGAGTTGTAAATAACACTGTAGTAATCAACACGAGAGAGAGAGAGAGAGAGAGAGAGAGAGAGAGAGAGAGAGAGAGAGAGAGAGAGAGAGAGAGAGAGAGAGATTTTTGACTATGAGTTGTAAATAACAGTATGACAATTACTGTACACCAAAGTGAGAGAGAGAGAGAGAGAGAGAGAGAGAGAGAGAGATTCTTTTGTAACTATGCATTGTAATTAACAATACGGCAATTACAACAAAGTTAGAGAGAGAGAGAGAGAGAGAGAGAGAGAGAGAGAGAGAGAGAGTCTTTTGTAACTATGCATTGTAATTAACAGTTTGGCAATTAACACAAAAGTTTGTCATTTACAAATTTCACTCCTTAATAAATACTGAAGGCATAATATAACGCTGAACCAAATATCTCTTAAACCCTTTTCTATCAGGTTCCCAACGAAGGTAGTGGGAAATAAACCAAGAAGCAAGTAGACCATAAAAAACCTGCGCAAATTCTAAATGGAACCGGAATATAGCTCGTATTTTAGAAAGCTCAAGTCACTCCTGATATTAACAGAAAACAAGTAAAAACACCTGCCGAAGTTTCAACCGAGTTTTCTGTACAGCCGCTACAGTGTATAATTAAGGCCACCGAATATAGATCTATCTTTCGGTGGTCTAGGTATAATGCTGTATGAGTCGCGGCCCATGAAACTTTAACTACGGCCCTGTGGTGGCATGTCCTATATCGGTGCCAGACGCACGATTATGGCTAACTTTAACCTTAAATAAAATAAAAACTACTGAGGCTAGAGCGCTGCAATCTGGTATGTTTGATGATTGGAGGGTGGATGATCAACATACCAATTTGCAGCTCTCTAGCCTCAGTAGTTTGTAAGTTCTGAGGGCGGAAAGAAAAAGTGCGGACAGAAAAAGTGCGGACGGACAGACAAAAGCCGGCACGATAGTTTTCTTTTCAGAAAACTAAAAAGGGAAATATTGTACTCATCCTTTTCCACCAGGAAGATGTCAGCAAAGACAATTTTCAAACCTCTTATAATTTTATGACAGAATAAAAATGGAGTTTATATTAAATAAAAAACTGAAATATTCTACTCATTATTTTATTCAGGAAGATGTAAGTAATTGTCACAATCTTTTCCCAGACTCAAATTTGAACAAGGAGGAACTGTAGGAAAAAAAATATAAATGAAGAGTAATACAACGGTCACTAGAAGAAACTGCCTAATGATTAAGAGATTAGATTTAAAATTGAATACATACTTGTAACCACTTCCCGCCCAACGAAGAAATGCCTATTACAACCAGATCGAGAGAGAGAGAGAGAGAGAGAGAGAGAGAGAGAGAGAGAGAGAGAGAGAGAGACTATTTCCTACAAAAGAATGGATTATAACAAGGATACATTTCAGACAAAGCATCTTGTTTCCAGCCATAATGCAGATGGCATCAGCAAAAAAAAAAAAAAAAAAAAAAAAAAAAACCAGGTAAAAAAAAAATGAGTAAAAACGAAAAAAAACCTAAAAGAAAAGTTCCATTTAACAATTTCAATTAGCATATAATGGGAAGCCAAGCTGTGCGCAATGAGGAGCTCCCTGGGAATAAACTCACGTGGCAGGAGATTTTTTTTCCCTTTAATTCCCTTCATCTATTTCTCAGTGAGAAAACCCTCCTCTTGCCATCCACTCCCCTACCTCCACCCATCCTCCTCATCCTCATCCTCCTAACTCCTCCTCCTCCACTCACATCCCATATAACTGTTAAGAGCAACAGGGAATTCACATTATACTTTCGGAGGAATTAAAAGAGAAAGGAGGAAAATAATTATTTCTCGGTTCTATTCCCATATTCTTTTATTTGTTTTTTTTTTTCATCTATTTGTTCGGCAGTTTCATCCGCTCCGTTGTATCTGAAAGACGGGAGGAGGCCTTATGTCAGAGCCCTATGCCGTTATGTAATAGGGATCGAGTATAAGAGGACCTTAAATGTCTTCCCCAATGAGGAAGTCGCTAAAGATTAAGGGTTTTCCTGAAGGTTTAATGTTCCCTTGAGTACGGTTTCCATGACGCTGCTTTTATTACGCGCGGTATCTCGTAGGTCTGCCATTCAATTTCTATGGTTACACACAGTTTGGGTTGTTGATGTTGTTGTTGTTGTTATTATTATTATTATTATTATTATTATTATTATTATTGTTATTATTATTATTATATTATTATTATTATTATTATTATTATTATTAATAAGTCCCATGCTATTACTTTTCAATTATTATTATTATTATTATTATTATTATTATTATTATTATTATTATTATTATTATTATTATTATTATTATTATTATTTTAAGAGACATTATACTATTATTATTTTATCAATTATTATTATTATTATTATTATTAAGACTCATGCTGCTTTGAGTACTTTTCAATTATTATTATAATTATAATAATAATAATAATAATTATTATCAATTATTATTATTATTAAGACTCATGCTGCTGTAAGTACTTTTCAATAATTATCATTACTATTATTTTTATTAAGATTCAAGATGCTATGAGTACTTTCAAATTATTATTAGTATTATTATTATTATTATTATTATTATTATTATTATTATTATTATTATTATTATCATTGGAGAAAGAAATCCACAGTTGTGAATCTATACAAATATATTTACAGTTAAGCTAAAACTGTTTAGCTTTATTCTTAAATATATTTGTACGGATACAAAAATGGATCTGTTTCTCCAGTTTAATAATAATAATAATAATAAAAATAATAATAAGCTGTAAGCTTGTTATTATTATTATTATTATTATTATTATTATTATTATTATTATTATTATTACTATTAAACTGGAGAAACAAATCCATTTATGTATCTGTACAAATATATTTAAGAATAAAGCTAAACAGTTTTAGCTTAACTGTAAATATATTTGTATAGATTCACAACTGTGGATTTCTTTCTCCAGTAATAATAATAATAATAATAATAATAATAATAATAATAATAATAATAATAATAATAATAATAATTATTATTATTATTATTATTGTTTCCCAAAAACAGGCCTGACTACAGAAAAACAAAACAACGGTCATAGCAACATAGACAAGGAATATTTCATTTAGCTTACAGCTTAGCCCAAGTACAAAAAAAAAAAAAAAAATAGCACACAAATGTAAACGTTTATGCTAATCATTCTCTCTATAACTTTACAATGGGCTCTCCAAAAATTCTGTTGCCCACAGGACTTAGTTCCAGGCATCCGTATAAAGAGGTTTCCTCTGAGCACGGAAATGAACTTCACAGAACATAAGAAACACACGGTAGTTTCTCTCATTACACGTAAGGAGTTTATAACAGAAGGGGAAATAAAAAGGGCAGATGAGTTTCTTTGGTACAATCGGAGAAAAAAAAATTCTAATTCAAATGCCGTGTTGAGACGGTACTTCATAAACTACGGAAATTCTTTGTATATATACGGGAAACAAAATCTTTAGTTATGAAAGAAACAAGGAACTAAGTATGAATTATGTAAAAATTATGATGGTATTAAAAAAACGTAAATCATTGCTAACTCTATCGGTCCTAGTGGGAAGTGAAAAATCGGGTCAAAATAATCCACAAATTTATTCATTTACTCCAAATGTCATTTTGACATAGCAACGGTTAATTGTGGAAGGGAATAACGAATATATATATAAATATATACACACACACACACACACACATATATATATATATATATATATATATATATATATATATATATATATATATATACACACATATACATATAAATATATATGCATATATATATGCATACATAAATACATATACGTAATATATATATATAATATATATATATATATATATATATATATATATATATATATATATATATATATATATATATATATATATATATATATATATATATATATACTTTACGTAGACTTTCGTGGACTGGGGAATTGCAAAACAGCTGTTCAGAATTTCATTTACTAAAGTAATACTTACACGTAAAACTACTAGTCCAAATTTAGATTATAAAACGACAATGGCTAAAAAGAACATAAACAAAGCTAAAAAAACATTCAAAATAAATTAAAAATAAGCATTTATATAACGTGAACTATTCCTAAGAAAACTTTGACGCAATGCATTTACTTTTCAATGAAATATTTAATCTCCAAAGGACCAGACATTTCAATCTAAATCTAAGATAACGAACTCCATATCTAGAAGAAACTGTCTTTCATTAGCCCAATATGAACCAACTTCATGTTATTCAATGAAGTGCTGGCGAGTGAATGGTGCCAGCAGTCGATATTATCCATTGACAAAATGTAAAATATTGAGGATTAATATTTCAATTTTCAAGTACTTCTAAGCCTTTTGACTAACGAGGAATTATTTCAACGTTCTATCAGGATATTATGACGAATTAAGATTAAATAACACGTACTTAGTCAAACAAGTTAATTTCTATACGATATTTCGATAACCAAGAGCAAGTCGCGATGAAAAGTGTAAATTTGTTGTGTTTTTAAACTAATTGTGTTTTCACTCAGTGGGTTTTAAATTTGTTGTGTTTTCACTCATTGGTTTTTAAATTAGTTGTGTTTTCATTCAAAAGTTTTTAAATTAGTTATTTTCACTCATGTTTTTATATTAGTTGTGTTTTCACTCATAAGTTTTTAAATTAGTTGTGTTCTCACTCATAAGTTTTTAAATTAGTTGTGTTCTCACTTATGTTTTTAAAATTAGTTGTGTTTTCACTCACAAGAATTAAAAATTAGTTGTGCTTTCACTCATAAGTTTTAAAAATTAATTGTGTTTTCACCCACAAGCTTTTAAATTATTTGTCTTCCCACTCAAAAGTTTTAAAATTAGTTGTTTTCACTCATAAGTTTTAAATTATTTGTGTTTTCACTCATACGTTTTTAAAGTTATTTGTGTCTTCACTCATATGTATATAAATAAGTTGTGCTTTCCCTCAAAAGTGTTTAAATTAGTTGTGTTTTCACTTAAAAGTTTTTAAAATAAGTTGTGTTTTCACTCACAAGTTCTTAAAGTAGTTGTGCTTTCACTCATAGGTTTTTAAATTATTTGTGTTTTCACTCATGCGTTTTTAAATTTGTTGTGTTTTCACTCATGAGAATTAAAAAATTTGTGTTTTCACTCATATCTTTAAAATTGTGTTTTCACTCATAAGTTTTTAAATTAGTTGTGTTTTCACTCATAAGTGTTTAAATTAGTTGTGTTTTCACTCATAAGTGTTTAAATTAGTTGCTTTTTCACCTAAAAGTTTTAAAATTAGTTGTTTTCACTCATAAGTGTTTAAATTAGTTGTGTTTTCACTCATAAGTTTTTAAATGAGTTGTGTTTTCACTCATAAGTTTTTAAATGAGTTGTGTTTTCACTCATAAGAGAAATGTATAAGCAGAGACAGAAAATATAATATTTAATAGAGTGCAAACATCTTTAGTATTAACATGCTTTAAGTGGAGGGTAAGCAATTCACTAAACAGCCGGATTGCGTCATACGATAAAAAAAAATTCACATTCAACTGTAGCTCGACTGGCAATAAACAATTAGGCAGAATAATCATGATTAATAAAAACACCAGCTGTTGCGTAATTAATAACTACGAAAAGCAAACACTCTGGATTTAAATTACAATCTTCATCAAAGCTAGTCCGTGACAAAGAATCTGGGATTTATATTCAACAGGTCCCCTGGCTAAAGTTACACAATGCGTCTACTGACACGCGGCAATTAAATAAATCCACGCGCCCTCATTAAAAAATTTTCAGAGAGAGAGAGAGAGAGAGAGAGAGAGAGAGAGAGAGAGAGAGAGAGAGAGAGAGAGAATTACTTACGACAGAAAGAGCGAATGAGACAGAATTTCTTTTGAGAGAGAGAGAGAGATACGACAGAGAGTGAGTGGGACAGAATTTCTTTTGAGAGAGAGAGAGAGAGAGAGAGAGAGAGAGAGAGAGAGAGAGAGAGAGAGAGAGAGAGAGAGAGAAAGAGAGAGAGAGAGAGAGAGAATATTAGTTACGATAGAAAGAGTGAGACAGAATTTCTTTTTGAGAGAGAGAGAGAGAGAGAGAGAGAGAGAGAGAGAGAGAGAGAGAGAGAGAGAGAGAATATTAGTTACGATAGAAAGAGTGAGACAGAATTTCTTTTGAGAGAGAGAGAGAGAGAGAGAGAGAGAGAGAGAGAGAGAGAGAGAGAGAGAGAGAGAGAGAGAGAGAGAGAGAGAAAGAATGTCAATAAATGTATACAGCCTCCCCGTCATCCTGCCAAGGCGATAGGGATCGGTAGCATAACCCTCTTCGTAAAGGTCTTATGAATATAAAATCGCGAAGATAAAAATTGTAGTCTAAGGATATATTTCACCTCAGATATTACGTAATATAGCGCATATTAAAGTCTCCGTTCCCCAGGGCTAACGTCACTCTTAAAATACTTACTTGAATGAATATTATCAAAGCTTTTTCGATGCCACAGGTTCTTCATTAATTTCCATTTAATGTAATTAATATTTACTTTTCAGGTACCATTGTTGTAAAGAAGTTTTATTTTAATTTGCTTATTTCATTTATTTATATTCTGTAATCACTGTAAACAAATACTTTCCTTTTATTATACAATGGAATTCGTTTACACCTTCATACGCTCTTGGATAATTCCATTCTTGCAAAACTGTATTGTAAGGGACAATTTTTTTTTGTTTCATTCACAAGTTTTAATTTTCAATATGAGCGTTACCAGTGAAATCATTCTTTTGCTACCGATGTGAATTATTTAGTATCTAAGCGTATCTTGCAACGTTAACAGAGCCGATACTATTTCCAAAAAACATTTACTACAACTCCTATTATCAGTAATATCTACTTACACTTACGGGCACAAGCATATCTATTTAACGCTTTTCATATATATATATATATATATATATATATATATATATATATATATATACACACACACACACACACACGCGGCCTCTGTCACGTCTCTACTTTAAAAAATCATTTGAACTTCATGAAGGCAAATTAATTTTTTGAAAGTGACGCCAAGCTCTACCCCATTCCTTGTGGAAAATAAGTAACAATGAATTTCTCTTGCATGCTAATGATGACGTCATCTTCACTAATGAAACAAGTTTCCCGGAGAGTTAATTTTAGCACTGAATATCACAGCAATCAAGGGAACATTTAATCATCACCACCCTTGTGTCAAAAAGGTTAGAAACGCTTCTTCTCTTTCTAGGAGAGTGATTAACTAACATCCTCATCTGAGATAAGAATTGACCTGATATTCAAGGTAAACTCACTGATTTTCCAAGAAATAAGTAAGGCAATCTCAGTCACATGGCTGGTATATATTCTCCCGTTAAACTGTATTCTTTGGAAATGTTGTCACACCTTAGTGAGAGGATCTAGGATGATACTGGAATTGGAATTGGAATATAAAATTTAGCCCAACGCCCCCCCCAAAAAAAGTTAAGTATACCTTAGTTTTACCAGACCACTGAGCTGATTAACAGCTCTCCTAGGGCTGGCCCGAAGGATTAGACTTTATTTTACGTGGCTAAGAACCAGTTGGTTACTTAGCAACGGGACCTACAGCTTATTGTGGAATCCGAACCACATTATAGCGAGAAATGAATTTCTATCACCAGAAATAAATTCCTCTAACTCTTCATCAGCCGGCCGCGGGAATTGAACTCCGGCCCATCGAGTGACAGTCTGAAGCTCAACCGAGTCGACCAACAAAGGGGTCAAACGCCCAAGCACCGGGAGCTATGAGGAACTGGAGTATAAAATTTATGCTAAAGCCAAGCGTTTAGTCCTAGGAGGTCATTCTGCGCTGAAAAAAAAAATGAAACAGTTGTTAGGAGATGGTGGAAGTTAAGATGGTAGAAAGAGAACATGAACGGAGGTATAGTGAAAGGAATGAAGGGGGCCGCTGCTAGGGGCCGAAGGGACGCTGCAAAGAACCTCAAGTAACGCTTACAGTGATCGGCGTAAGGTGAACTGACGACACTATCCCTCTAGGGGGACTAGGATGATATTACCTGGTTGGGTACTGTTGATGCCACAGCAGTTTAATTCTGGGAAATCAAAGAGAACGCTGTGTCAATGACAACATTCCATATAAGGGAATGATCCATATATAAGGGAATGATGTCTGTTCCTTTCACGGCTGCGTCAGTGACATTCCATATAAGGGAATGATGTCTGTTCCTTTCACGGCTGCGTCAATGACAATATTCCATATATAAGGGAATGATGTCTATTCCTTTCACGTTTGCCTCAATGACAACATTCCATATAAGGGAATGGTGTCGGTTCCTTTCACGGCTGTGTCAGTGACAACATTCCATATAAGGGAATGATGTCTGTTCCTTTCACGGATATGTCTACCCCTGATGTTGATAGCACATATGAAACTGATCTGAAGTACGTGTCAAGACCCGTGATTTGAATTCTTATTACGAAGAGGGCAGTTCTGCATCATCAATACACAAGCTGCTTTAATACAAAGGCTTCAAGGACTTTAAGAGTTATTTCCAGCAATGACAATCACGTGCTGACCAAGGATAAAATTATTTTGGGTTCACAGAAGCAAATACTGGACAACAAGAGTAGAATTATTTTCGTCTGTTGGTAATTAAATTAATTCACACAGAATAAACTTGTAACCAAAAAAGCTAACACAACGAAAGGTGAGGCAGTAAGTTAAACTCCCCGTAGGAAGGCAGTCTCGTCAGTGAACCTCATGTGGTGCACTGTAGGCATTACTTAAGGTTCTTTGAAGCGTGCCCTCGGCCCCCAGCTGCAACCCCTTTCGTTCCTTTTACTGTACCTCCCTTAATATTCTCTTTCCTCCAACTTACTTTCCACCCTCTCCTAACAATTGATTCATAGTTGCAATTGCGAGGTTTTCCTTCTGTTACTCCTTTAAAATTTTTAACGTCAATTTCCATTTCAGCTCTGAATGATCTCACTGATCCCAGTGTTTGGCCTTTGGACTATATTCTATATTCAATTCAATTCAATTCAGGACGTTAAACTCGTTCTAACCGAGGTACGTGAAAAGGACGGTTTCATATTTTTTTTTTCTAATTCACGAAGGTGAATTCAATTCAATGAACACCATATTCTTTGGAAGCTTGAATTTCAAGCCAATGGGGTCCCTATGGTCTTGTTCCATATGAATAGGTTCATCTTATGAATAATAATAATAATAATAATAATAATAATAATAATAATAATAATAATAATAATAATAATAATAATAATAATAATAATAAAATATTAATAATAATAATAATAATAATAATAATAAAGTTAGGTTAAAGGCCCAAAGACGACATTAGTACAATGAGAAGGCCATCATTAAAACAAATAACCAACTTAATGAAAAAAAAAGTAACTATATACTTAAAACCACCTGTAAAATAAACCATATTTCAGTGACCTTTAGTTATTACAAATTATCCGTTTGAATGATTTGATCCTGATTACAAGCAACAATTATCCATTTACAATTTTTTCCAATGGCATTTTGTAGGCGAATTATTTCGACAAACAATTTCCCGATTGCAAGGGATATATCATTTATTGTTGCCGAAAACGATATCTGACTATCATGTTACAGAGAGAGAGAGAGAGAGAGAGAGAGAGAGAGAGAGAGAGAGAGAGAGAGAGAGAGAGAGAGAGAGAGAGAGAGAGAGAAATGTTGTTCTATCATAAAAAACCAAAACAAACATGAAAAATACATATTAACCCATCGAAAATAAAAAAATAAAAAAATCATAAAACGAAACAATTCAATTAGATATTCACTGGTTATGATGTATTACGGTAATTAAGAAGCTAACAATACCACCAATGATAAATGGACCCCGTTAAATAAGAAATCACACAAATTTGTAAGAATACAACATAACAAAAATATGAAGGCATCAAACGACGGGGACAATTCCAAGCACATAAAAAAAAAATACATAACCTATAACAAGAAAATTACGCCGAAGATTCTCCGGCGCAAACGAGTTTTCTGTACAGGGTACAATCAAGGCCACGGTAAATAGAACAATCTTTCGGTGGTCTCGGTATAATGCTGTATGAGCCGCGGCCCATGAAACTTTAACCCCGGTCAGGTGGTGGCCTGGTCTTAGATATCGTTGCCAGAGGCACGATCATGGCTAACTTTAACGTTAAATAAAACAAAAGCTACTGAGGCTAGAGGGCTGCAACTTGGCATGTTCGACCAATTTTCAGCCCTTTAGCCTCAGTAGCTATTAAGATCTGAGGACGGACAGAAAAAGTGCGGACAGAAAAAAGTGCGGACGTACAGCCAAAGCCGGCACAACAGTTTTCTTTTACAGACAACTAAAAATCAAAGCGGCGGCCTTCAAACTTATGTCAACATAATAATCCTCACAAATACTATATAGCACAGATATTCAATCATTCAGTGTTAAAGCAATATTCGCATAAAAACATTTCAACACTACATGAAAACAGAATCGCCGATCACAGGATTACCAACGAACAAACAGGGAACAATCTGTAGAAAAGAGAGAATTTTTTTCGGCACAATGTGTTAATCAATCTACGGGATGTGCTACCCACGTTTCATTATCTGTCAGTGTGGGCGCGTGAGTCAGTCAGAGAGAGAGAGAGAGAGAGAGAGAGAGAGAGAGAGAGAGAATGCGAGCATTTGTGTGAGCGTGTGTGTGTGTGTGTGTGTGAGAGACAGAGACAGAGAGAGAGAGAATGCGAGCATTTGTGTGAGTGTGTGTGTGTGTGTGAGAGACAGAGACAGAGAGAGAGAGAATGCGAACGTGTGTGTGTGTGTGTGTGTGTGTGTGAGAGACAGAGACAGAGACAGAGAGAATGCGAGCGTGTGTGTGTGTGTGTGTGTGTGTGTGTGTGTGTGAGAGAGAGAGAGAGAGAGAGAGAGAGAGAGAGAGAGAGAGAGAGAGAGAGAGAGAGACAGACAGACAGACAGAGACAGAATGTATGTGTGTGTGTGAGAGAGAGAGAGAGAGAGAGAGAGAGAGAGAGAGAGAGAGAGAGAGAGAGAATGCATGTATGTGTGTGTGAGAGAGAGAGAGAGAGGGTGAGAGAGACAGAGACAGAGTGTATGTATGTATGTGTGTGTGTGTGTGTGTGTGAGAGAGAGAGAGAGAGAGAGAGAGAGAGAGAGAGAGAGAGAGAGATAAAAACGACTACGCTGTTTGCCAATGTTCAATATAAACACACTAGTTAAAACGAGGAAAAACTTCCATCATATTTAAGTAACAAAAATAAAACAAGAAAAAAGTTTCACTACATTCCAAATATAACATAATTTGGATGTAAATTCATGAAAGGAGGTTTTAGCCGCTAAAATCCGAATATAAACGGAGGAATCTCATTATGTTTTGTAACAAACAATTTACTGTCAATGACAGAATCAACAGAAGTTGGAAAAAAACACTTGAACCTAATTACGCAAATCCTAATTTAACTTCGCTGACCGAATGAAAATGAAAAAAAGAACAATAAAAAAAGAGAAGTCTGCTGCTGCATTTCAACAGTCACCGAAGCAGCTGTAATTAATCGTTACAGCTGGTAGCATGCCCGATGTAATTAGAGCATTTGGAAGACAAATTGAAACGTTTAATTGCCATACATCAGCGACCAATTAGTGACAAAAACAGGGCCGGTGAAAAATGCTGAATTGTGGTCGCCGCAGCAGCCCGCATCAGGTGATGGTGTTTTCGGATGCGGGCGAGCGCATGACATCAACAGATGGGTTAAATTGAGAGCAATAACAATGGAGGTTTAAAGTCAATAAGCTGGCTATTGGCCTCCCCAACACGGCCATAATAACAACAACAACAACAACAACAATAACAGCGCGACGTTATTCGACGTTCCAGCAATAACGATCACGGTAACTATCGTGGCCATTGAAAGGTTCCGGGAAAAACCTGCTCCATCATAATGTTTTTAACAATGACGATGATACATATACTTCAATCTTTTCTCATTTACATTAAACAAACTGATGATTGTTGTGTCTGTGTCCACAACTTGTGTGATTGTTTTCAACAACCGCATCACAATCCAGAGGAGTTAATGCTAGTTGCACTGTGACATTCCAATGGCGCTGTGAACAAATGTAACCAATACAATTGTTAATATACTTCAAGCAAAGAGTGCAATAACTGAATCGACGTTCAATGCGAAATCAATTATTGCAACTGCACCGTCCAGTGTGCTTTTTAATATCTTCCAAATATCACTTACAAACGTGAAACGCCTATCAAAGAAAAAAGGAGTCCAACTTATTTAGGATAAAGGAGTTGGGATAAGAAGGAATGGTAAGTAGGTCCTTCCACAAAAACAAAATAATAAAGAAGTCAAACTTATTTACGATAAAAGAGTTGGGATAAAAAGGAAGGATAAGTAGGTCCTTCAACAAAAACAAAATAATAAAGGAGTCAAACTTATTTAGGATAAAGAAGCTGGGATAAGATGGGACGATAGGCAAGTACTTCCACAAAAAACAAAATAATAAAGGAGTCAAACTTATTTAGGATAAAGGAGCTGCGATAAAAAGGGATGATAAGTAGGTCCTTCCATAAAAACAAAAACAAAATGTGTCAAACTTATTTAGGATAAAAGAGTTGGGGTAAAAAGGGATAAAAAGTATGTCCCTCCACAAAAACAAAATAATAAAGGAGTCACGCTTATTTAAGATAAAGAAGTTGGGATAAGAAGGGATGATAAGCAGGTACTTCCACAAAAAACAAAATAATAAAGGAGTCACACTTATTTAGGATAAAGGAGCTGCGATAAAAAAGGGATGATAAGTAGGTCCTTCCAAAAAACAAATTAACAAAGGAGTCAAACTTATTGAGGATAAAGGCGTTGGGATAAAAAGGGATGATAAGTAGGTCCCTCCACAAAAACAAAATAATAAAGGAGTCAAACTTACTGAGGATAAAGGAGTTGGAATAAAAAGGGATAAGTGGGCCCTTCCACAAAAACAAAATAATAAAGGAGTCAAACTTATTTAGGATAAAGGAGTTGGGATAAAAAGGGATGATAAGTAGGTCCTTCCACAAAAACAAAATAATAAAACTCATTTGTACCCACACATAAAACGCCAACAACTTTCATTTACTAATAACGGGTAAAATATATTTGTACTTACCGAGCAAGGAGCCAAGGACGACATTTGTACCCTGAAAAAGAGAAAAAAACATTCTCATTGTATGTTAATGACATGACTTTCAATGAACAGTCGGGGGAAGACCTCCCCCCACCCGCTCTCTCTCTCTCTCCCTGTGACCAAATTGACACTGAATTACAAGATTTTTACTCTGTATATACATACATACATACAGTATATATATATATATATATATATATATATATATATATATATATATATATATATATATATAAACATTAAGATAAAGCCGATTTGAAGCTGTCCTCAATGGATAAAAAATTAAAAACAATAGCAATCTAGCAGAGAGAAAGAGAGAGAGAGAGAGAGAGAGAGAGAGAGAGAGAGAGAGAGAGAGAGAGAGCGAGAGAGAGAGAGAGAACTCCAGGTAACAAAGACGATAGTGAGAGGAAAAGACTGCAAGTAATTAAAGTGGAGGAGTGAAAACGAGGAGCACGAACTTTAAGGAGAACAAAAGCTGTGAAAAAGAATAAACGATGCAAATGGATATGCTGTCTGAAAAAGTCTATGACAGAACTGATAGAGACGCGACACAGAGGGTGTTAAGAATGTATCACATACAGGATAAGTTGTTGAGAACGTTGAAAAGCTCCAATGATGGAAGCAATGCCTGCCTTACATGTAGCCGGGTGAGTGTCTGGTTTGGTGTAAAAGTGGATCTGAGAAAAGGCAGTGTTATATTTACGTGGACGTTCATTATCTTTATTAATGCAGTGACGTTAGAAATCAGAGGAGGAACGGGTGTTCGTGTAAAACTGTAGAAGAAGATTAATCAAATGGAGTGCTGAATGGATAATATTTACAGATGATACAGTAGTGATTTGGGAATGTGAGGAGAAACTGCAAGAAACTGAAAGTTGCCAGAAAGTTAAGAGTAAATGTAAGTTAGATTCTGAAGGTGGAAATCAGAAGGCAGATGTTAGTAAAGATGGTGGAAGAAAGGCAGTTGTTGAATTGTATAAGTATTTGGAAGATAACGTAACGAATGATGATTGAATGAGAGATGAAACAGAGAAGAGGTGAAGCAAGAAAAGGTAGAAATCAGCCTGGTGAGTGTCAAAGTTTAGCAAGAGACTTGGACTGTCTATAGCAGCCATGGTGGGAATGCATGAAGGGATTGTTAGGCCAATTCCCTTAAGGAAATTGTGAATTGTAGATGCTGAACATGGCTGAAAGAAACAAGGTCGAACCTTTTAAGATGATCTGTCTGCGTAGGAAATGTGACGTAATAAGAATCAAAATAGCGAGAGATAAGGAAAAACGTAAGAAGAATTGGAAAAAGGTTCTGAGATGGTTTGGTTTTGTATAAAGAATAGCTTAGCGAAATGATTTTATAGTTCTTAAGTGTTATAAAAGAGGTTGAAAGGAAGAAATAAAAAGGGAATGCTATATTAAGTGAGAGGCTTAGGAAAGGCGAGGCTTTATTATTCAGGAAGAGTGATTTAGTGAAAGTTTTATACGCAGGAGTTCCACAAATGTTTAGAGGCTACAATAAGAAAGCTGGAAGTGACTGTTGTGTTGCTTTTCCTCTGCAACCACCCCTTGTTATGGGAAACGGCTTAATATTGAAGACAGTGTAGCAAATAGACAGATAAGTAACACACACATATAAATACATACACACATACACATATGCAATCACATACAAACACATATGCATACACACACACACACACATATATATGGGGTTGTCTTTGCACAATCTTTAAGTAGTACAACATTCATTACTAAACTCTCTCTCTCTCTCTCTCTCTCTCTCTCTCTCTCTCTCTCTCTCTCTCTCTCTCTCTCTCTCTCTCCTAAGCCTTGGGAGAAGCTGCTACGAAAAGTACCGAGACAAAGGTTAGGTTACAAGCCCATAAAACTTACATCTTAGTCACATAAACTTACGAGGAAAGTTCTACAACCAACTTTTCATCTACTCCTCTGAGGCAGAGGAGATATCACCTCATCCCTCCCTCCTCCCTCCCTCCCTCCGAGTCCTACGCCCAGGGCCCTGGGCTCCTAAATCCTACCCCGGAGCTTGCTCGATACATACAACACTCTCGGCCTATTGTCTATGATTGTTTATGTTGGGCTCAAGAGGCATTGTCTGCGGAATGGCAATTCCTCTGTGTCTTGGAGAAAATCTGGTATTTATGTGCCTATAACTTTATGAGAGAGAGAGAGAGAGAGAGAGAGAGAGAGAGAGAGAGAGAGAGAGAGAGAGAGAGAGAGAGAGAGAGGATGTTTTGTGTGAGAGTGTGTGTATGATGTTTGTGTTCATGCAAACTTGTGAGAGAGAGAACAAGAACGAAAGATAAAGAGAGAAGCCCGTGTGTGTGTGTGTGTGTGTGTGAGAGAGAGAGAGAGAGAGAGAGAGAGAGCAATTTCTCTGTGTCTTGGAGAAAATCTGGTATTTATGTGCCTATAACTTTGTGAGAGAGAGAGAGAGAGAGAGAGAGAGAGAGAGAGAGAGAGAGAGAGAGAGAGAGAGAGAGAAGCTAGTGTTTGAGTCAGCGTGTATGAATGATGTTTGTGTTCGTGCAAACGTGAGAGAGAGAGAGAGAGAGAGAGAGAGAGAGAGAGAGAGAGAGAGAGAGAGAGCAATTCCTCAGTGTCGGAGAAATTCTCATATTTATGTGCCTATAACTTTATGAGAGAGAGAGAGAGAGAGAGAGAGAGAGAGAGAGAGAGAGAGAGAGAGAGAGAGAGAGAGAGAGACAGAGAGAGAGATGCTAGTGTTTATGTGTGAGTATAAATTATGGTGTTTGTGTCCGTGCAACGACAGAGAGAGAGAGAGAGAGAGAGAGAGAGAGAGAGAGAGAGAGAGAGAGAGAGAGAGAGAGAGAGAGCAATTTCTCAGTGCCTTGGAGAAAATCTCATATTTATGTGATGTGCCTATAATTTCATGAGAGAGAGAGAGAGAGAGAGAGAGAGAGAGAGAGAGAGAGAGAGAGAGAGAGAGAGAGAAAGCCTGTGTTAGTATGTGTGATGCTTGTAGTTTGCGTGTGTGTTGTGTTGTGTGTGTGTAGAGAGAGAGAGAGAGAGAGAGAGAGAGAGAGAGAGAGAGAGAGAGATAATGTGTAATAATTATCCCTGATATTTGACAGCAGAGTGTTCGGAGAATTACCGCACTATTCCGCTTTAAGCCTTTAAGCGCATTGTCGCCCCCACAAAAATCACCGCAAAAATACGCGGCTCGGAGAGAATTATTTAAAACACCAACATATTAAACGGAGCGAAGCCCAAGTTTCAAACTGTGTATACTGCGAGAGACGACATCGAGGCGGAATATGCAACGTTGACAAAAACGCACAGACAGCGAAAAATCGGTTACTCTCTCAGCTACGCGAATGAGGGAACACGGTAATAATGGAGATTTCAAAATCCAACTTTGCGAGGATTTACGCTCATACGAAGGCCGATGGCATTTAATAAAATCGAGCCCTTTGGCCAGCCCAAGCACGATGGAAATACGGAGGTCCAAGGAGGAGGAAGTTCGTGGAAAACGGAAGCAAAAAGTGAATGCCAAAGACTTAGGGATAACGGTGGCCCTAAGGCCGATGGCAGGGGCAATCTAATAGAATCTGGTAGCCCTTTGGCCAGCCAAAGTGCGATGGAAATACGGAGGTCGAAAAAGCAGGACATCCATGGATAACGGAAGCAGAAAGTGAATGCCAAAGATTTAGGGATAACGGTGCCCCAAAGGCCGATGGCAGGGGCAATCTAATAGAATCTGGTAGCTCTTTGGGCAGCCCAAGCACGATGGAAATGCGGAGGTCCAATAAGGAGGAAATTCGTGGAAAACAGAAGCAAAAAGTGAATGCCAAAGATTTAGGTATAACGGAGGCCATATTTGGTCAAATAGGCAGGTAATATACCCCCACTTTTAAATCTCTGTCATTCTATCTCTTACATGTAATTCATACCACCCGCCCTTGATCAGCAGGACAATGAGTCCTGTTCTATCTCAATGAGGTTGCAGAAAGAAAATGGGATATAAGCATACCAAATATTCATTCATTTGTATATGACCTACGAATTAAAACGCAAAGAAATGGGAAACTCGTATGCCTTCAGGGACGATGCTTTCATTATGCTTTTGTTGCTCTTACTTACAAATAGTGTCACTACAAGCATAAGGGCAACTACAAACTGAAATTTGAAATCTGA
>NC_089791.1:26700887-26715887 GCF_040412425.1 Macrobrachium rosenbergii | reverse complement strand
GTTATTATACACACATATATATATATCATACATATATATATGTGTGTGCATGCACATATATACATATATAATATATATATGTATATGTGTGTATAATAACATATGTGCATACAATTACAAATTGTATACATATATACATACACAGCGTTTGCATGTATTATTGAGTTTTCCTCCTGCTACCTCTGGACGTGTAAATTTCTGACTCACATCAGGATTCGAACCCAGATCTTTCAATTGAATGATATGAGTCACAAATATATTTCTGTTCCACACGTGATTGTGTGTTGATGATTTCTATCATATACATATGTGTGATTAAAAAAACCCTCCAATAAATTTCCAGTGTATTGGCCTTCCCTGAGAAGAACTGGGATGCTTGCATCTTAATTTGATAAACTGTACCCTTTTTGTTCATGGGAAGAAGATTTTCAAAAAATTCTCCTAAACATTACTACGTAAAACTTTAGAACCTTATATTGCGACCCCATCCGGGGATATAGTTTGAACAAAACCAGATCTACAAAACATAAGGAAATTTTCACGTGAGTTATGTTATGTCTAGAGAATATCTTTATAATACCCAACAGTACTGTCAATATTTATTAATTATAAGAGGCGATATGACCCACCATTTAACTAACTTGAATATCCTTTGCCACGGATTAGCTCTGCCAAGTTGGTTGAAACTGATCCAGCGTTACTGAGGAAGACGTCTGGAATGAGAAATGTTTAAGCCACACATACATGCATACATACACACATTCATACATACATACATATATACATACATAATCTGGACGAGTGTTACTGAGGAAGTGTCAAGTGAGGTGAAAAGAAGTGAAACTAAATGTATGTTTACAATAAGCAATGACCGTTGTGAAGGAAAATATAAATCTCCAAAGTGCTTGTTTATACACACACACTCTCTCTCTCTCTCTCTCTCTCTCTCTCTCTCTCTCTCTCTCTCTCTCTCTCTCTATATATATATATATATATATATATATATATATATATATACATAGTATGTATATATATATATATATATATATATATATATATACATATACACATATACATACACACATACACACACATATATATATATATATATATATATATATATATATATATATATATATATATATATATATATATATATATATATAAATAATATATATTTATATAGAGAGAGAGAGAGAGAGAGAGAGAGAGAGAGAGACAGAGAGAGAAAGAGAGAGAGAGAAAGAATCTAGCCACGAGCTAAACAACCAATCTATTACGAGACGAGACTCAACAAGGAAAAGAATTATCGAGAATAACAAAGAATGCATAAAAACCGCACTGCTGGGGAATCTTTCACTCTTTTATTTGCTAAATATTAAGCCCTTAATCCTCATTCAAATACGGATCAGAGCGTAATGATTCCAGTTCCTCGAAAAGTGTCGGAGTCGCTTAACTTGAAATCTATTGAAGGATTTACTTTGTTGTTTGTTCTCTCCAGCTTTCTTTGTGGGGCGATACAATACAAAGAACGGTAACAAAACTTCCGGTAGTCGCCGTGTTAACAATGCAAATACCGGAGCTATAATGGGAACAGGTTACCGATAATGGTAAGGAAGATGTACACGCACACACACACACACACACATATATATATATATATATATATATATATATATATATATATATATATATATATATATATACATACAGTATAATCAATATGTATAATTATATAAATATCATATATATAGATATGTATATACATATATTATATATAATAATATATATAATTATATAAATATATATATATATATATATATATATATATAGAGACACAGAGAGAGAGAGACAGAGATATAGAGAGAGATATATATATATATGGATATATTTTCCCCTTGTGACAGTACATGAATCTATAATGTGCAATGCTAGTACTAAATAACATTGAGATACAGTTCTATGGAAAATTCAGTGTGCAAATATTTATAAAATACTAGTACATATAACATTGAGATATATACTATTAAAATTCACTGCAAATATATAAATATATACATATATATATATATATATATATATATATATATATATATATATATATATATATATATACGTGCATTGTGTACTAATGCATAAATGCGTGCACACAGCATATACACGAAAGTATATGAATTAATATATCCTAAATAACAGATAAATGGTGATAAAAATATAAAAGAATTAAAAGATATACAAGCACAAGTAGTCAAAACCAAAAAGAAAAAGCAAAAGAAAAAAAAATGGCCACAACACAAAATTACCTGCGCAGGAGTTATTAAAAGTCACGAGGAAAAACTTCTTCCAAAATGATACGTATACCAGATACGCTATCGCCTTGATGCTACCTCCCCCTGCTCCCCCTTCCCGACCTGCCTTCTAAACACCAACCCCCCCACCCTTCCTGGTCCACAGGAACTACTTTCCATTCGTATATCATGCAAATATTTCTCGCTGGTGGTCAGACGCACATCCTATCTCTAAGTAATTTCCGTCTCCAGATATTTATTTCTTTCGTTCCTTCTTACCTTTTTTTTATTTTAATTTTTGAATTCTAACCTCCAGAAATTCCCCCGTATCATTTCACCCTTTCTTTTATTATTTAGTCGTAATTTTCACTGAGCTATTTGCGAGATTAAGTCTCAAGTCATTCCTAAACAATGTTTATATCTTTCCTTTCTTCTTGCTTTATTTCTTACTTTTATTACTATTATTTTTTTTTAATTCCTGCCTCCGAATTCCCGTATCATTTCACTCTTTATTTTATCATTTAGTCGTAATTTTCACTGAGCTATTTTCGAGATTAAGTTGTAAACCTCCCCTCGACAATTTTTCATTAAAATATGACGTATAATACCTGTACGAGTTATTATGCGTCGCATGATGTTGACAGACTAACATATGCAAAGACTATCGTTCCGAAAACCTTTTCAGTTTTGAAATATGTCTGCTGATACATAAAGTGGATTGTATTATAAGTGAGCAAACTATTTTCTAATCCCTCAGATTATTTACTACAAAATTATTACTTTGTGGATTAATTGAAGCAATATACTGGAAGTACGGTCTCTGGTGTTCCTTTAAGACAATGTAATAAGTCGCAATAAGAATACTAAGATAAGAGAAATTCACATTTACTTTTTAATAAATAGGACGAGCATCCAGTATTTTGTCAGAAGACAAGTTTTCAGAAATAAAGACCTATTGTTCCTCACTGACGAAAATACTTCTACGAAAGCGTATCTTTTTTTTACTAATAAAAATACTTCTAAGAAACAGTATTTTCTTTACTAGCAAAAATACTTCTAAGAAACCGTATTTTTCTTCACTAACAACACTACTTCTACGAAACCGTCTTTTCCTTTACTAACAAAAATACTTCTAAGAAACCGTATTGTTCTTTACTAAGATACTCCTACGGAAGCGTATTTTTCTTTACTAACAAAAATACTTCTATGAAACCGCATTTTCATTACTAAAATACTCCTAAGAAAGCGTATTTTTCTTGGCCAAGAAAAATACTTCTACGATGCTAAAATACACCCCTGACGATTTTACTTAAAACACAAGATGGAAACAATAAATTTCGCATTGAAAAGAACCCTATAGTATTTTCTCCTCCAGATTCATTTTTCACTCCTCGGCGCTTTTCAAGAATTATGAAACCGAGACAAAACGGTCGGCTCCTGCAATTCTTCATTTATTAAACTCCTAAAAGAGAGAACTTGAAAACAGGAAAAGGAGAGAAGTCCCCCAATTCACTGAGAATATTTTTGCCTTCGCTTTTTCTCAACAAGTGAACAATTTATATCGAATAGCATTATTTATCTCCTGCTGCCAGCATTAAGCATACATGTGTATACGTATGTATACATGTATATTTACACACACATGTATATTTACACATACAAATGCATATTTACACAAACACATCTATATTTACACACATGTATACATGTATATTTACACATACAAATGTATATTTACACATACACATGTATATTTACACACAGATGTATACATGTATATTTACACACATACACATGTATATTTACACATACAAATGCATATTTACACAAACACATGTATATTTACACACGTATATTTACACATACAAATGTATATTTACACACACATGTATATTTGCACAGATGTATACATGTATATTTACACCCATACACAAGTATACATGTATATTTACACACATACACATGTAAATAAAGCAATAGTACGGTTTCTCTTCAAGGGAGAGTAGAAACGAAAGAGCTAAATCACGTAAAGTATACATGTATATTTACACACATACACATGTAAATAAAGCAATACTGCGGTTCCTCTTCAGGGGAGAGTAGAAACGAAAGAGCTATATCATGTAAAGTAAAAGTCAAATTCAGAATCACACACACAAGAAGCAGATACCATGAAACTACAGACTTCAAGCCAGACAAATAATAATTAATATATTTTACTGCTGAATTATATATATCACATTTCAGTGATGACTTCCTTACTTAATGACTAATAACTAAGGCACAAAGGACTTACTTCACGATCAGGAAGCTCAGTTCATATTTAATAGGATAACTAGTTGAAGGGATTATGACTATTTTGTTATGAAACAATAAAATAAAAGATGAACTTCAAGCTCAGAGTTAGTGTCTTTTATCTGCAATGACCTAAGGTCGGATCTTGTACGCAGTTCCTGAACAAAGCTTTACCGCAAATATGAATCTTGAAGTATGAAAGTAATCAATAAAAAGTGACTTATTATGTTCAAGATAATTTTTCAAAAAAGTATTTAGCCAAACCAATGTTACACACTTTATATATATATATATATATATATATATATATATATATATATATATTATATATATATATATATATTATATATATATATATGTGTGTATATATATATATATATATATATATATATATATATATATATATATATATATATATATATATATATATAGTTTGTGTGCGTGCGTATGTTTGTGTGTTCATATTATTGATTCGGAAAAATCCTTTCTTGTAGACTTCTCTTGAAGATATAGGTAACATTTTATTGTTGGTCTTTTCAATTAAAGATTCATAGTTGCGGTAAAGCTCGTTTCATCTATAAGTATATGTGTATGTATATATATATATATATATATATATATGTATATATATATATATATATATAAAAATTTATATATGTATATATATATATATATGTGTGTGTGTGTGCGATAGAAAGAGAGAGAGAGAGAGAGAGAGAGAGAGAGAGAGAGATACCACCGGTGGCGGAGAGAAAAGTTTGTTTTAATTATTCATATATATACATCCAATATTCATATCGCGTCACCTTCGCTTAACCGCGCTGCCTTGCCTTAAGGAAAATGGCCATTTATATTCTGTCAACAAAATTTAGTCAAGGACCGGATGCTTTGGTGCAGTTTTGGAATTGGGAGGAGTTTCTCAAGCTGAGGTTCGCTCGCGCACTCGGCCAATAATCAGAAATGGCACCTTCGGTTTATCGGGTGTGAGAGAGAGAGAGAGAGAGAGAGAGAGAGAGAGAGAGAGAGAGAGAGAGAGAGGATTGTTTGCAGCACGATTTTAGTTAACTTTATGACTGCTAATATTTTCAAAAACATTTCAAATATTTAACCTATATTTAAGTATGTATACTTACCCACACACACACACACACACACAAACACAACACGCATACAAGCACATGCACACATACATGTATATAATATATAAATAGATAGACAGATAGATAGATGCACTTGAAAACATACATACACATTATACATACATATATACATATTTGTATATGTATATTTGTATATATATATATAATATATATATATATATTGTATATATATATATATATATATATATATATATATATATATATATATATATATATATATATATATATATATATATATACTATATATATATATATATATATATATATATATATATATATATATATATATATATATATATATATATATATATATATATATTAAGCATACAGACCAGTTATACCCGACGAAAAATCTGCGGAACTAATGGACCAAACACAACAAACTGACATGAAAATGAAAGCAATAACGTATGAAATCGTCTGGAACACCGAGCGAAGAGTGCTACCACAATGTAGCTGAATTTATCATAGTTTCCTTCCCAGAGAACAGAGCGATATCGACCCAGATTGTTCCGAAGGGATGGCGATTATGACGTTCAATGGGGCGCCCTGAGGAAACGGGTGACTACAGTGGGTTGGTAATATCTGGCAACCCTGTTACTTCCCTAGCCCCTCATCCCCCTCTCCTAGAAACCGGATGTGACGCTCATTTCGGAAGTGGCGATGGGAGAGAGTGCTGCTTTCATGGTGGTGTCTAATGGGACTTACACTAGTCCATTTTATCGTCTTGCTTCTGAGCTCTTCACAGCGTGACCAGTACTAAGCACTGTAATCGAAGTCTAGTTTCCTGTTTAGGTTCCCCTTGTTCAATTTAAAAAAAAAAAAAAAAAAGTTCGACTTAACATTAAAAATTAAGAAATTCAAATTCTTGATGAGGATACGAAGATAACACTTAGGTGATATCTCTTGTTTTTTTCTTGAAAGACAACGAATGCCCAGAAGTAAAAATAAATAAAAATAAATAAATAAAAAAAACTAGGGATATATGCAATAGTTACTTGGCAACTAAAAACGGCTTTATGAAGATGCGAAAGTTTTAACAATAAAATATGTACAGAATTTATCTATCTTTATTCTTTCACGCTTACCTTGTCGATCATTTTTACCTTTTGCATTGTTTATATTTGCAATTTTTCACTACATTAAGTTTCCTTGCACACTACAGTAAGACATGCCAAAAACATGTTGATAACTTATCGTATACATCTCACAAACAGGATGAATACAAGTCAACAACCCTTCTAATCGTATGAAGGACTGGTCTGGACTACCAATCAGTCGTTGACTTGTATCCTACCTGTTCGTGATATGTATGAGAAGAGTTCCCGATAAATGTTTACATGTTGTAGGAATGAAATATAGAGTTTAGGCCAAAGGCTAAGCACTGGGACCTATGAGGTCATTCAGCGGTGGACAGGAAACTGAGATTAAATAGGTTTGAAGGGTGTAATTTGAGGAAAACCTCGCAGTTGCACTATGATAATAATTGTCATGAGAGGGTGGATAGCAAGATGGAAGAAAGATAATATGAATGGAGGTACAGTAAAAGGAATGAAAGGGGTTGCAGCTAGGGGTCCAAGGGACGCTGTACAGAACCTTTAGTAATGCTTACAGTGCACCCCATGAGGTGCACTGATAGCACTAACCCCCCTACGGGATATTTTACATGTACTGTAGCGTAAAACAAAGAAGGTGCATAAGAGGAAGATAAATGCACACGACTAATCTTGGATGCCGATTCGGCTCTGTCAAGTGCCAAGTCCATAAAAGGTTTCACCTTTTAAAGACTCAACCCGAGGTCAATCTGGGATCAGGGTACAGCCTTGTGAAAAACAGACATCGAGGGCAATTAAGCTTTGGAGAACATTTTTACCTCGGAAATCATTTTCAAAAGGACGGATGACCCATGTCCCTAATTATCATCAAGATCGGTCAAAGGATTAGCTTTCAGGTTGTTTTTTTTTTTTATTTACGAAGGAAGAGATCACGACGGGATGACAGCAAAAAAAAAAAATTAAATAATCGTTAACGGATTCAACCAATTAGGTGAGGACAGATCGACCTCTAAAAGAGAGGTTGGTGAATGTTGCATGAATACTACTGAAGACAAAGAATGATATGAAAGACTGGTTTGTTTACATTTAAATATATAAATAAAACTAATACTGGTCAGTGTAAGCACAGCCTTTGTAAAATCATTTTTCTTAAATAAGGGCAACAATGACAAATGTTCCTCAGTGAACGCCGTGACGTCACGAGGCTGTCTCGACGGCAAATGGCTAGATCAATTTTCATTTTGGTTTTACACAAAATATATGATTTACAAGAACTTCTTTACCTAGATATGCATGACGACTACTAGATTTTTCTCTGGTGGAGTCTTGCTACAACTTTACCACATATTTTTTAAATAGTACCTAATGGTGGTATAGAACTTTAGATGACAACTGAGAAAAAGTGTGTTACTGTAATTTTATAATTTTTATGGTGCAATAATCGCGTTACAAAATTTCCATTTACCAAGATCAGATTTACTGCTCGTCAATACAAAATATTTTGGGCTATAAAAGATAAAAGACCATTATATCACGAAAAACTAATTAGTAATCACATTTATATTATATATATATATATATATATATATATATATATATATATGTATATATATTTTATATTTTATACATAATACACACACACACACACACATATATATATATATATATATATATATATATATATATAATATATATATATATATATATATATATATATATATATATATATAAATGTGATTACTAAGATAGTTTTTCGTGATATATTGCATTGTCTTTTATCATTTTAAAGCCCAAAATATTGTGTATTGATAAATCTAAATATATATATATATATATATATATATATATATATATATTATATATATATATATATTTATATATACATACATATATATATATATATATATGTATATATATATATATATGTATGTATATATATATATATATATATATATATATATATATATATATATAATATATTACTATATATATATATATATATGTGTATATATATATATATATGTATTATACATATTATATATATATATATATATATATATATATATATATATATTTAGAATTACTGCTCGTCAATACACAATATTTTGGGCTTTAAAATGACAAAAAGACAATGCAATATATCACGAAAAACTATCTTATAATCATATTTATATATATATATATATATATATATATATATATATATATATATATATATATATATATATATTATATATATATATATATGTATGTATGTATAAAATAACATTTAGAAACCGGAAATAAATAAGGAAAAAATCTCATCACCGTAATCACGTATTTCTCGTTTTCGCTTCAATATTTTCAAACAAACACTCCGGGATAAAAAAAAAACAGCCTAATTCTGTCTCGATTACGTCCCGGTAGCTAAAGGATCAATGGATTCCTCTTGCTCAAGTGGAGGTATCAATTTGCATTCTTTGTAGGGTCCTTCATTCTTTGCGTAGGAAATCTGTCATGGATGTGTGGCTCAAGAGAGATATCTGGTTCCCTATATCAAAAGAATTCTTTTTCTGGAGGTTTATATAATCCCTTTTAGGAATGCTGGCCAGTTGAAATATTTTTCTTAATGGTTAATAATGAATACAGTACAGTACATTTTGAATTTACTCCAATAATTCTCTTTATTCAGAAGATGAACCCTATTCATATGGAACAAGCCCACCACAGGGGCCACTGACTTGAAATTCAAGAAGCTTCCAAAGAATATGCTGTTCAATCGAAGGAAGCAACAGAAAGTAATGGGAAATACAGAAAAAAGAGATCAGTTATTAGAACACGAGATAAATTATAAATTAACAAAATAATCAATAAACATATAAAAACGAAAGGTAATTATGAAAATCCAGTATCGCTCCTTTGTGGGGTAATGCAACGTGACAACGCCGGTGATCATTGATAAAAATGGCTGTACGCGTGATGGCATGATCTCAGAGGAGAAGATACTGTAATATCTAGATCACTTTTATTTTGAGCTGACACAAAATTTCATTAAAATTTCAAACAGACGATATCTGACGCGTTTGCTGGTGGAATTTGATGCGTCTGAACTTTCCGCACAGGGAAGGAAATATTGCCGACTAGTAAACAAACGCGTTATCTCTCCTCTTATCTAGAGACAACATTATATTAAATATATCTTTTTGCATAATAAAATTATATGAAGTAGTTAAAAGGTAGATATTTTTCCCTCTTTAATACCGCATACAGGACTGATATTTAAACAAACCAGTAATTCTGCCTTGATTTTAAGGGACGAGCAGTTGTCATATGAACCATAAAATAATAATAATAATAATAATAATAATAATAATAATAATAATAATAATAATAAAAAGCATTAAAATGATAAAATTAATAATATAAAAACTAACAGACCACAAAAAAAAAAGTATCGGATCACGATGATGATAAAGTTAATAAGACTAATATTATGTTCGTATCGTATAAATAAAATACCTTCTACCTCATATTACCGTGTCTGACTTTCACAGCAGTTCCATCGTGAACGTCTGGGAGACAGCAGTGTAGAAGGAAGGTGTAATATAACATTATAACAATGTAACAATCTGACAAATATGTTTCTGAAGAGTGCGGATCAGAACTAGTCATTTCAAGCGTAATATGTCAAATGTTAAATGTCAGTGACATTGTCCAGAGAGAGAGAGAGAGAGAGAGAGAGAGAGAGAGAGAGAGAGAGAGAGAGAGATAATTATTCATATTGCATATGGTGACTGAAAGAAAAGTTACCAAAGATCGATCGAAAGTCAACAAGGCCAGGCAATCATATTTTTTTTTGTCACAATGAGAGAGAGAGAGAGAGAGAGAGAGAGAGAGAGAGAGAGAGAGAGAGAGAGAGAGAGAGAGGGATAATTATTCATATTGTCTAAGTTGACACTGAAAGAAATATTAAGAGAACCAGATCGAAATTCAATAGGGCCAGGTACTCGTTTTTGTTGTTATATATTAAGAGAGAGAGAGAGAGAGAGAGAGAGAGAGAGAGAGAGGATGAAATGTATTAGAGAGAGAGAGATATATATATATATATATATATATATATATATATATATATATATATATATATATATATATATATATATATATATATATATATATATATATATATATATATATATATATATATATATATATATATTCAAGAAAGCTTTTGTCCGTGTTGATCAATTCCTATTAACCACTTCACCTAACCAGTTGCAAATTGGTCAACTCTGGCAACACTTCATGAAAAATTTGGTGGGATGCATTACAGTTTGCAGGGTTGTAGCCTTCCAAGCCTAAATTTTATAACACTGGGCTGTTTGCTGTAATGCCAACTTTCGTAAATACCAGCAACTGGATAGTTGATCTTCACTCTCGTTTATGTAATTTTTAAACAGACGAATGTAATGTAATGTAATGTAATGTAATGTAACAGTATTGTACCCTTTCTCCTTTCTCCTACTCTTTTTACATCGAGCGTTTCTTATGTTTGTGTGTCACGGGACCACGGCGGTATTTTATGAATTTATTAATTCATAAAATACCGACTCCTTGAAACACGACCTAAACTTTACACTGCGTAACTTGGCATAGAACTAAGATAATGTGGATGGAAACAGACCCCATCCCCCTCCCCCATCCTCTCCCAACAACATATTCCCTATTTTCTCCTTTATCTAGGTTTTGTGTCCGCATCTCTTGCATTTTCTATTTTTTTATATGGGAAATGCCGGGGATAATGCGTTTTCCATGGAGACGACCCCTGCAATATGGCCATGATTAGCCATTTGCAATTGGGACTGAGTCGAAAAACCCGTCGGTTTTCGTTCATTCAGAAAAAAAGTTTTTTTTTTTTTTGCAAAAGATCCCAGTCATTAAAAGATAAAATGCTCGTATTTCTGTCAAAAATATTCCAAAAACGTTAAATTATTTTTACTTTCAGTTAATCTGTGTTTTTATGTGATATGCACGAATTAGCTTTATGTTATTTACACAATTATATTATTTATTAATGAAAAAAGTATTTTTGAATCGTCTATGGTACAGATGAGGACTCACTTTCTATTTAAATATGTAACTCCAGGGAGAGAGGTGAATAGCTCTTTTAGAAACTCTCTCTCTCTCTCTCTCTCTCTCTCTCTCTCTCTCTCTCTCTCTCTCTCTCTCTCTCTCTAAAATCTACCCAGGCAACTAATCCCCATTCCCTTGCAAACATATAATTAACGTTGATTACCTTCAACAAATACCTTCATCATAATATCTCATTATCTCAGTGTTTAATTTCGGTGGCGACAGTTTCTCTAATACGTCAATATGCAGGCAGAGAGAGAGAGAGAGAGACTAATTCTATCCAAGAAAATCAAAACGAAAAGTTTTCTATGAACAGAGAGAGAGAGAGAGACTAATTAATTCTATCCAAGAAAATCAAAACGAAAAGTTTTCTATTAACAGAGAGAGAGAGAGAGAGAGAGAGAGAGAGAGAGAGAGAGAGAGAGAGAGAGAGAGAGAGAGAGAGTAATTCTCTCCATGAAAATCAAAGCAAAGATAACTATTATTAGTATAGCATAAACAACAAGCAATGCCTGACATGATGCATATCTTTTCCAACGCCCAGACATTATAAATCTCCTAAGCAATAATAAAGTACGGCTGAATTAACATAAAATGAAAACTCAAGAAACCAACAAACTACCGCATAGCGTTTTATTAAGACGAATGTACCCTCCCCGTGAAGATTTCGGGGACACTAATAATCAGTCACTTCTCAGCATTGTTTTAAAAGACGCCGGGCGTCTTCTATCGTACACGTGTGAGAATCTCACATTCTCAAGCAGGTTTCACACACTGTTGAAGAAAAGAAGACGTCGGTAGGAGAATGGATTATTTAGGTGTTCGTAAAATGATTATGGATTATATTCTTGGCCGAATCACAACGCCAGTAACGTTTATTCCCTTGAGTCAAAAAGAGAAGTGTTGATTTTTAAAATTTACGCACTAGACGGGTATTACGAAACGAAATTGAAAATAAGACGTTACAGACGGGGAGTTATTCAGAGTAATTCTTAAAGGGCATGAGCAGATAGTACAGTGCCAGAGAGAGAGAGAGAGAGAGAGAGAGAGAGATGATGCCAGCTGCAAATATGAGCTTACCGGGGAGTTTTATGCATTTAAATGATAATTTGTATTACTGATCAACGGACTAAGAAGCATTAACTGTTATAAGGCCAAGCTTACGACCACATAACATTTTGCATTAAAACACAAAATACCGCGCCTTTACAACCATAATTTTTGGCAGCTTTCAAAAATGGCAGGTTAAAGTAAAACAAATAATAGACATCTCTCTCTCTCACCTCGTACTTCACTTCGTGCTTGGAAAAGTAACTCCGACATTATGTTCCATTTACGCTCGCGTAGAGAGAGAGAGAGAGAGAGAGAGAGAGAGAGAGAGAAACAAACGTCACGGAGGCTTAAAAGGTTTAGCAAGTTGGACGTAATCCTAAAACAGTCAAAAGTTGAAAAGCGTTCGTTCGAGCTTTGTGCATCCAAGAACTCTCTCTCTCTCTCTCTCTCTCTCTCTCTCTCTCTCTCTCTCTCTCTTTAAGTTCGATCCAAAGTCACCGGAGTTAGATGAGTTCTGTCTCCCGAAGTCTCTCTGTGCAACAGTGGGCTGAAACTTTGCAAAAAAAAAAAAAAATCCCACAAAAAAAAGAAGAGATGCAGACTTGATTAAAAATTGCTGCTTTAGGATCATGTATGTATGTATGAATTAATTTATGTATGTATGTATGTGTAAAGTTGGATGACTATAACATTAAAAATCTGTAATAATACCTCTATCTGTCTACATGTATGTACAGCTGTTTGTATGTATGTATGTATGTATGTATGTATTTATGCACGTATGTATGTATGTGTAAAGTTGGATAATTTCAAAACATTAAAAATCTGCAATATTATTTTGATCTGTCTATATGCATGTGTATTTATGTGTATATATATGTATAAATATGTGTAAAGTTAAATGACCCCAAAACATTAAAACCCTGCAATATTACTTGCTTAATCTGTAACAAGCGTATATACATTGCACAGTATTAGAAACAGACTAATATCATCATTAATATCGTCTAATATGACAAGAAAGATTACCGTTTTTTTAACACGGAGGAGAATATCTATTTCATTTACAAGACATCGCACAGAGATCGACAAGGTCTGACGACAATTCTGTAATAATGTCTTCTCCCGGTCCTCCTTACTCTGAGAGTTCTACGTATTCCTGTTGCCTGTGGCTGTGACACAGCATTGAACGGAACTATCGCTTCCGTTGGACATGAACAGAACAATAATAATTCTCCTTTGCCCTTTTTATTTTCATTTCTTGCGTCTGTGTACTTCATTGTTTCCTCTCTGCTGATTTTAAATAACAACTGACTAAGGATCATATGATTTGTGTGCGGTTTGGATCGTGATTGGTGTCATACCGTAATTCTTTGTATGTTCCAACATGGGTATTTAGGAATTTATAAGGATTGTTGATGCTTTTGTATATTTATGTGTGTTACATGATTTTCAAAATAGCTGCATAATATATATATATATATATATATATATATATATATATATATATATATATGTATGTATGAATATTATATATGTATATAAATATATATGTATGTATGTATATTACATATATATATATAAATATATATATATATATATATGTAATTATATATAATTATATATATACTGTACATATATAGAAAAATTAATTTATGCATAGACATAGAAGCAGAAACGCAGGTTTTCTATAACCAAAGAATAGAAAGCTACTTACGCCGATGCTTTAAAAAAATCCATACTTTCAAAACCAAAAAAAAAAAAAAAAAAAAAACAACTTCTCTCTATCCTTCTCTCTCCTTCCTTGAACACCGAAACCAGGAGGGCACGAGGAGAAAAAAAAAAAAAGGGTGCCCACTTTTTCCCGTCCCTCCCACACAACCCTTCCAGAGAAAAAAGTAAAAACAGAAATAATAATAATAAAAAAAAAAACATGGCTTCATACTTTCTGTATTGCAGTTCGTAAATAACCAGTATATTGCCTCGGCTCGGTTCGTCCTTCAATAAAGTGCGATGCGGGGCCTCACCTCCTAACACCTG
>NC_089791.1:26670887-26695887 GCF_040412425.1 Macrobrachium rosenbergii | reverse complement strand
AATTACTAATAAGACAGAGTTATCAACACCAGCTATATTTAATCATAGACAGAAAAAGATAATACGGAAATTATTAATAAGACAGAGTTATCAACACCAGCAATATTAATCACAGACAGAAAAATATAATGCAGAAATTATTACTACGATACAGTCATCAACACCAGCTATATTAATCACAGACAGAAAAAGATAATCCGGCAATTATTCATACGACGGAGTTATCAACACCGGCCATATTTATCAGAGGCAGAAAAAGCGACGACAGGGAGAGGACACCGATGATTAAGGAGGCGCTTTCAATTGGACCCATTACAAAGGGACGCTTCAAAGGCGCAGTAAATAATAGACGGTTCCCCTCTCCGTAGGATTACGGGTCCTTCCCATTCCTCATTTATTACAACGGGTCCTTTCTTATTCTTGTCTCGTCGTCGCCGAAACAGTTTAATGTGATTATCAATATCATAGATGTATGGTCCATTCACACCCTCTCTCTCTCTCTCTCTCTCTCTCTCTCTCTCTCTCTCTCTCTCTCTCTCTCTCTCTCTCTCTCTCTCACTGGTCTCATGACAGGCAATAATGATATGGATAAATAGGTTAATGAAATATTAAATAAGATTGCGTACAGTACATAATGCATCGTGCATACAAACATTATATATATACATATACATAATGTATTTACATATATATACATATGTACATACATTATATATGTGTATATATATAATGTTTATATGAACGATGTACTATGTACTACATGCAATCTTATTTCAGATTTCATTACCTAATTATCCATATCATTATTACCTGCCATGAGACCAGTGAGAGAGAGAGAGAGAGAGAGAGAGAGAGAGAGAGAGAGAGAGAGAGAGAAATATGAATTACCAAACATCTATACACACACACACACATATAGAGAGAGAGAGAGAGAGAGAGAGAGAACATCATCTTCATAATGAAGAAAATCATAACTTGGGCAAAATGTACTTCTTCACAGGCAGCCATAAAATCAAGTATTACTCAAATACAAATAATTACTTTGCGGGTCAATTTTCTACCATTACAGTGATTTTAGCTACTCAATTAGGATATAAGGAAAATATGCATTCTGGATAGTTGATATACAAAATAAATAAATAAATAAATACTAACGAAAGTAAAAACATATCGGACCTACACCTATAAATACCACTGCTGAACGAAAATGTAACATAAAAACAATGACTGATCTATTGTGCAGATTAATTGCAATGAAATGCTTTAGATAAAAACAATAGCTTGGTCTATTGTGTAGATTAACAGAAAAAAAGTCACCAATCTATGTCAATTGCAAATGTTATTATGAAAACTATGGTATTACTAAACAGAAGTCTTAATTGAAGCTGCGTTTCTGGAGATTTTTTTTTTATGAAAGAAGAAATGATTGACTGACTAAGTGATTGATTGCACGTCACCTGACGTCACAACTGTCAGGCTTGATTGATGAGGAGAGATGACCTTGATTCTAATGCTTCCGCCTTAAAAAAAAATAAAAAGTTGCTTAACAATGCAAGGAAAAAAAACTTTTCAGTCAAGTGTGAGAGACATTGGGTTACAATGAGACGTGTTCAAGAATAACTGCTACACCTTTTAATGTTCCCGCCTTGAAAAAAAAAGTTGCTTAACAATGCAAGAAAAAAAAAAAGCTTTTCAGTCCAGTGTGAGGGACAGCGGGTTACAATAAGAACGGTTCTGGAATAACTGTTGCATCTTTTCATACATATATCAATAAACGTTGATGTTTTTTGACTGTTCAGGTCAAGGGAATCATCACTGACTGGAACGTGGGTTACTGAGGTCAATTGTTAATGTCATACTAAAAACATTCCCGGTTCGAAGGAGATATGATTAAGTTGGTAAGTGTTCAAGACAGAAGGAATTTTATTTTAAGAAAAAAAAAAGTTTCCCATGGAGATATAATTAGGTTGGTAAGTGTTCAAGACAGAAGGAATTTTATTTCAATAAAAATTGTTGCCAACATTACGTAAATAATAAAAACATCAGCGTCTTGTCCACGTGAGAATAAACGTAATAGTTACCTAATATATCACTGGGAAACAAAAAAAGCAACGCTTATACCAAATCACTCTATTAACGACCCTACTTTTATTACTATTATCATCCCTGTCATTATCACAATGCCCGCACGTGAAACAACACCGGCACGAACAACAACAACAACAAAACGCTAATAACGATAATGATAACGGCGATAAATCTGTGGAATACGACTCGCATTAATCTGAGTCCAATCTTAGAGGCTAATTACATTTCCGCCCTTGAGGCATTCCGGAGGCGGGCCTGGGTGTTTATTGTCGTTCCTTGATGATAATGAAGCCCCTGGAAGGAGGAGGAGGAGGAGGAGGAGGAGGAGGAGGAGGAGGAGGAGGGGAGGGGAAGAGGAGGAGGAGGAGGAGGAGGAGGAGGAGGAGGAGGAAGAAGAAGATTGAGGGAGCATTCCCCGATGCCAAAACAAGGCACGCGGGAGGAAATGGTAGAATAAGGGGGAAATGATAAAAAAAAAATTACAGATAATTAAACAAAAAACACACTATTAAAAAAGCTTATAGGAAAGTGCGGTTCAAAACGGCTTGGAAAAACTGGAGCTGTTAAGGAAATTATGATTGTAATTGTTTTCATTAAAATTTATTTATTCATTCTAAATTTTTATTATGCTTTTATTTACAGGATATCATATATTATTATCATTATATTATATTATTATATAGTGCACCACTATCGTCATAGCAGAGTTAATGATAGTTAAAAGTGGAGTTCATTACCCGTAGACACTCGCCATTACACAGACAAAAAATAAAATTTATGGAAACTTTACCATTTTTTACAGTAGAAATATTTATTATTATTATTATTATTACTACACTTCGGTATTCAGTTTATATGATTACGGAAAATATTTGTAAGATATATAAAAAATATAACAGTTACAGTGCCCGAAAAGTAGTAGTTTCCGAATCTCTATCTCTCTCTCATATAACTCTACAGCTCTCTCTCTCTCTATATATATATATATATATATATATATATATATATATATATATATATATATATATATATATATATATATATATATATATATATATATATATATATACATACATACATACATACATACATACATACATACATACACATATATATATATACATATATATACTACATACATACATACATATATATATATATATATATATATATATATATATATATATATATATATATATATATATATATATAACATTACACACAATGACAATACAAAGATAACTCTCCCTCGGTTGTACCTGCAAGCGACATGTGCTACCTGAAAAGAATTTAAAATTCGACGATGATCTTCAGAAAATGAGAATCATAATGAACCGCATTCCCGAGCGTCTCGTGAACCGGATATGCTAAAAAGTCAGCCAGAGACCTTTCATGGGACTGCTTATTCTTTCAAGTGGCATTTTCCAAAGTAGGTCAGCTGGCATGAGGAAAGCCAGTGATACAAAACCGTTTAGAGTCTTTTTCTTATTTATGTGATGGAAGGTTTAATGTGCTAAGGAATGGAGTGGATTATAAAATTTAGGCCACATGCCAAGCACTGGGACCTATGAGGTCATTCAGCGATGAAAGGGAACTGAGAGAGTAAAAGATAATAAAGGCTTAGCAGGAGGAAAACCTGGCAGATGCGATTGTTAGGAGAGGGTGGAGAGTGAGATGGAAGAAAGAGAATGTTAACGTAGGTAAAGTAAAATGAATGAAAGGGGTTGCAGCTAGGGGCAAGGGATGTTGCACGGAACCTTAAAATGCCTAATGCACCAAAATACCTAAACATGGCGAAATTTTACGAAAGATAGAAGATTGTCTTGCCAGGATCTCATCACCGCAGGAAGCCACAAGGTCATATCAGTCTATAGATTTGGGAGGCCAAAAATCTTCAATTCCCTTCCCAGTGAAACAGAGAAAATATGTATATTATTAGTTTTCAAAAAGAAACTATTGTGCCAATGTTCGTCCGAATTTTTTATTCTGTCCCCGAAAATTTTTCTGTCCTCCCTCAGATCTTAAAAACTACGAGGCTAGAGGGTTGCAAATTGGTATGTTAATCATCAACCCTCAATCATCAAACATACCAAATTGCAGCCCTCTAGCCTCAGTAGTTTCTATTTTACTTAAGGTTAAAGTTAGCCATAATCGTACGCCTGGCAACGATATAGGCCATGCCACCATCGGGCCGTGGTGAAAGTTTCATGGGCCGCGGATCATACAGCATTATACCGAGACCACGGAAAGATTGATCTATTTTCGGTGGCCTTGATTATACGCTGTAGCGACTGTACAGAAAACTCGATTGCGCCAAAGAAACTTCAGCGCTTTTTTTACTTTTTTTATTTTTCTAATGATTCCTGTAGGTATTAAGATATTTCTAAGTTGCTTGTCTTGACTCGAAGACAATTAACCGAACCTTGCATTTTCTAGCTGACTTATCCTCTGGTCGCAGAACTAGAAGGAAACCACTTACTTTGTGAAATTTAGCATCTTACACGATAAATACATGAATGACTGTTGGCTAAAGGTAATACGAAAATACCTGAAATGAAGAACGCTTGAAAAAGTAATCCAGGGTCTATATGCCTATATCATATATTCGAAAAAAGTCACATGAAATGAAATTATTTCAACAAAAAAAATATCGAACAAAACGAATTAACGAAATGAATACTTAGAGTCAAGTAATGAAATCACTAATTATAGCATAAAGATTGGAGAACTAACCTGAAATTCAGGGACGCAAATTCCTGAGATGTATACTAGCATTGCACCAGCCCCGGTTTTTTTGCCATGCCCCTAGGTTAGGTTAGGTAAGGTTGGATTACGGCAGTAATTTGGGTGTGGGAAACATAATGGGATTATTTTCAAGAAAATTTTATGGTTAGTTTTTAAGATATGGCGTCAATCTTTTTTCAGGGAAAGGTCCCGGTACTCGGTTACATCTCGGGAAAACACTAACAGGACATGAAGCTTACCTACTGTCTGCCCCAGTCGAAGCACATTTAACATTGACGCAATTCCCTCACATCCATTTAATATTCTGAATTCCATTTCGTGGGCCCAGAGATAAAGACAAAAAAAAAAGGGGAAGTGGGAAAAAAGTCTTCATTGTGACAATGTCAAGGCCGGAAAACAGCACCAATGCAACACTTGGAAGCATAAAAGGTCTGAAATGAAATCAAGGCACATTTCACGAGGCACAACAAACTTTTGTTTCACGGGATAATTTCCTCTCGCAATGCAATCACTCTCTTTTGCAGAAGTCATGACCTGAACGTAGTTTCGAACAAATTCATCATCGAAACAAATCCGTAAGAGAAGAAAGCAAAATGTTCCAACATTAACAATAAATAATTTATTACCGGAACATATGCGTAAGAGAAGAAAGCAAAATGTTCCAACATTAACAATAAATAATCTATTACCGAAAGAAATTCGTGAGAGAAGAAAGCAAAATGTTCCAAAATTAACAATAAATAGTTTATTACCGAAAGAAATTCGTGAGAAGAAAGCAGAATGTTCCAACATTAACAATAAATAATTTATTACCGAAAGAAATTTGTGAGAGAAGAAAGTAAAATCTTCCAACATTAACAATAAATAATTTATTGCCGAAACAAGTCCGTAAAAGAAGAAAGAAAAATGTTCCGACATTAACATAAATAATTTATTGCCGAAACAAATACATAAGAGAAGGAAGCAAAATGTTCCAGCATTAACAATAAACAATTTGTTACCGAAACAAATACGCAAGAAAGCAAAAAAGTTCCATCATTAACAACAAATAATTTTTATTTTTACTTTTTATTTTTTCTTTCGAATGCCTCGTTTGAAAGCAAAAATATCCCTCCTCATTACCAAGTTTAGCATCGTTATTTTAACAGCGAAGTGTCGACGAACGCTTCCTTCGAAAAATCAAAATAACATCGACTTTTTAGGTCACGCTTAATTACGGCGTCAGAAGGAAAACTCTCCATTGCAAAAAGATGAATGCAATTGAAACATCAGCGTCTAGAGCAACTTAGACTTCCGTTCTGAAAAAGGTCAACATCTACGTAGCTCTTTAACCGGTAATAATAGCTCATCGATGACATTTTAAACAGAGTTGAACGAACATCTAGTTTCCTCGTGTTGGCGTTTAAATCGCTTGAACTATTTACTGAGCAGCACAGGCAAAGAGGAGGTCAACTATTTGTTAAGAAGCAGAGGCAAAGAGGAGGTCAACTATTTACTGAGCAGCAGAAGCAAAGAGGAATTCAACTATTTATTGATCAGCAGAGGCAAAGAGGAGGTCAAATATTTACTGAGCAGCAAAGGCAAAGAGGAGGTCAACTATTTATTGAGCAGCAGAGGCAAAGAGGTCAAATATTTACTGAGCAGCAGAGGCAAAGAGAAGGTCAACTATCAGTTGAGCAGCAGAGGCAAAGAAGAGGTCAACTATTTATTGAGCAGCAGAGCCAAAGACGAGGTCAACTATTGAGCAGCAGAGGCAAAGACGAGGTCAACTATTGAGCAGCAGAGGGAAAAAAGGAGGCCAAATTGAGCAGCACAGGCAAAGAAGGTCAATTATTGAGCAGCAGAGGTTCAACTATTTATTAAGCAGCAGAGGGCAAAGAGGAGGTCAACTATTTATTGAGCAGCAGAGGCAAATTTACTGAGGAGGTCAACTATTTACTGAGCAGTAGCAGGCAAAGAGCAAATGAGGCAGTCAAATATTTACTGAGCAGTAGAGGCAAAGAGGAGGTCAAAATATTTATTGAGCAGCAGAAGCAATGAGGAGGTCAAAATTTACTGAGCAACAGGCAAAGAGAGGTCAATCAACTATTTACTGAGCAGTAGAGGCAAAGGGAGGAGGTCAACTATTTATTGAGCAGCAGAGAGCCAAAGACAAGTCAACTATTTAGCAGCAGAGAAAAAAAATGTCAACTATTGAGCAGCAAATAGGAAAAGGAGGTCAGCTAACTTGAGCAGCAAAAGAAAATATTGAGCAGCAGAGGCATAGAAGGTCAACTATTTATTGAACAGCAGAGGCAAAGACGAGGTCAACTATTTATTGAGCAGCAGAGGCAAAGAGGAGGTCAACTATTTATTCACTGAACAGCAGAGGTAAAGCAGAGGTCAACAATTTGTTGAGCAAGAAGCAAAGAGAAGGTCAAATCCATTATTGAGCAGCAAAGCAATGAGGAGGTCAACTATTTATTAAGCAGCAGAGGCAAAGAGGAGGTCAACTTTTATTTACTGAGCAGCACAGGCAAAGAGGTGTCAACTTTTACTGAGCAGCAGAGGCAAAATGGAGGTCAACTATTTACTGAGCAGCAGAGGCAAAAGCAGAGCATGTCAACTATTTACTGAGCAGCACAGGCAAAGAGGAGGTCAACTATTTACTGAGCAGTAGAGGCAAAGAGGAGGTCAAATATTTATTGAGCAGCAGAAGCAATGAGGAGGTCAACTATTTACTGAGCAAAAGATCAAAAATAACAGGTCAAATATTTATTCAGCAGCAGAAGCAACTGAAGGTCAACTATTTACTGAGCAGTAGAGAAGAGGAGGTCAAATATTTATTGAGCAGCAAAGAAGCAATGAGGAGGTCAACTATTTACTGAGCAGCACAGGCAAAGAGGAGGTCAAATATTTACTGAGCAGTAGAGGCAAAGAGGAGGTCAAATATTTATTGAGCAGCAGAAGCAATGGGAGGTCAACTATTTTACTGAGCAGCACAGGCAAAGCAGGGAGGTCAACTATTTACTGAGCAGTAGAGGCAAACAGGAGGTCAAATATTTATTGAGCAAACTGAGGGAAGTCAACTATTTACTGAGCAGCACAGGCAAAGAGGAGGTCAACTATTTACTGAGCAGTAGATCAACTCATTTATTGAGCAGCATTTTAAAGCAGCAGAGGCAACTCAACATTGAGCAGCAGAGGGAAAAAGGAGGTCAGCTATCAATTGAACAGCACAGGCAAAGACGAGGTCAATTATTGAGCAGCAGAGGCATAGAGGAGGTCAACTATTTATTGAGCAGCAGAGGCAAAGACGAGGTCAACTATTTATTGAGCAGCAGAGGCAAAGAGGAGGTCAACTATTCACTGAACAGCAGAGGTAAAGAGGAGGTCAACTATTTACTGAGCAGCAGAGGCAAAGAGAAGGTCAAATATTTATTGAGCAGCACTGGCAAAAAGGAGGTCAACTATTTATTAAGCAGCAGAGGCAAAGAGGAGGTCAACTATTTACTGAGCAGCACAGGCAAAGAGGGTGTCAACTATTTATTGAGCAGCAGAGGCAAAATGGAGGTCAACTATTTACTGAGCAGCAGAGGCATAGAAGAGGTCAACTATTTACTGAGCAGCACAGGCAAAGAGGAGGTCAACTATTTACTGAGCAGTAGAGGCAAAGAGGAGGTCAAATATTTATTGAGCAGCAGAAGCAATGAGGAGGTCAACTATTTACTGAGCAGTAGAGGCAAAGAGGAGGTCAAATATTTATTGAGCAGCAGAAGCAATGAGGAGGTCAACTATTTACTGAGCAGTATAGGCAAAGAGGAGGTCAAATATTTATTGAGCAGCAGAAGCAATGAGGAGGTCAACTATTTACTGAGCAGCACAGGCAAAGAGGAGGTCAACTATTTACTGAGCAGTAGAGGCAAAGAGGAGGTCAAATATTTATTGAGCAGCAGAAGCAATGGGGAGGTCAACTATTTACTGAGCAGCACAGGCAAAGAGGAGGTCAACTATTTACTGAGCAGTAGAGGCAGAGGAGGTCAAATATTTATTGAGCAAAGAAGCAATGAGGAGGTCAACTATTTACTCAGCAGCAGAGGCAAAGAGGAGGTCAACTATTTACTGAGCAGTAGAGGCAAAGAGGAGGTCAAATATTTATTGAGCAGCAGAAGCAATGAGGAGGTCAACTATTTACTGAGCAGCACAGGCAAAGAGGAGTCAACTATTTACTGAGCAGCAGAAGCAAAGAGGAGGTCAAATATTTACTGAGCAGCACAGGCAAAGAGGAGGTCAACTATTTACTGAGCAGTAGAGGCAAAGAGGAGGTCAAATATTTATTGAGCAGCAGAAGCAATGAGGAGGTCAACTATTTACTGAGCAGCACAGGCAAAGAGGAGGTCAACTATTTACTGAGCAGCACAGGCAGAGAGGAAGTCAACTATTTACTGAGCAGCACAGGCAAAGAGGAGGTCAACTACTTATTAAGCAGCGGGGGTAAAGGGGGTCACTGCGCTTGCGCACAATGTCCTAGGGACCGAAAATCCACATGGAAAATCAGTGCCCAAGTCTCTCTTTATTCCTGAGAGTAAAAGCTGAATATCCTGAAAATCAACAAAAATGACGCACCAAAAAAATAATTCCGAGTTTCAGTGAGCAAAATTCCTACGAAATGCTGAAACAATAAACCTAAAATGACACGTATAATGAGCTTAAGTTTCAAATTCATCACCAACTAATCTGATTGGAAATCATAATTAATAACGATAATTCGAACGGAATCAGCTGATGATACAAAAACTAAACCTTAAAATCTATCAAATTAATACAAACACTCCCTTAATTTCAATCATAATAAAAAACAAGTAAAAAATGCGCCGGAATCGAGTTTTCTATACAGCCGCTACAGTGTATAATCTATGCCACCGAAAATACATCTATCTTTCGGTGATCTCGGTATAATGCAGCATGAGCCGCGGCCTATGAAACTTTAACCACGGCCCGGTGGTGGCCTGTCCTATATCGTTATCAGACCCACGATCATGGCTAACTTTAACCTTACCTAAAATAAAAAAAAAAAAAAACTATTGAGGCTAGAGGGCTGCAGTTTGGTATGTTCGATGATTGGAGGGTTGATGATCAACATACCAATTTTCAGCCCACTAGCCTCGGTAGTTTTTAAGATCTGAGGGCGGACAGAAAAAGTGCGGACAGAATAAAGTGCGGACGGACAGACAAAGCCGGCAAAAGTTTTCTTTTACAGAAAAATAAAAGCAAACCTTAAAATTAATTAAATTTGGAGTCAGAAATAGAATGTGAGAAAGTTAAGTGTAAATCAGGTTTTCCCAATTCACTGCCTATTGTAGCGAATTAGATTAAATGCGAGATTATTAACGATATCAAAGAAAGGGCACCATCGACTGTACACTTACGTACAGTGAAATTATGGATAAACGCTAATTGAAATTAATTGAAGTATACTGAATGGCGGAAATTAAATACAATAGTAAATGCTTTCACGAGGAGACCACTTAACGAATAATAATAATAATAATAATAATAATAATAATAATAATAATAATAATAATAATAATAATAATAATAAACTATTGTTCTAAAAGGAAAAATATAACTGTTTCAGGGAAAATAATAATAAGATCTGTAAATACAATAATAATAATAATAATAATAATAATAATAATAATAAATAAATAATAATAATAATATAAAATAATATAAAATCATGCTTATGAAAAAGGACATGGAGACAAAAGGTATGCAAAATATAATAATAATAATAATAATAATAATAATAATAATAATAATAATAATAATAATAATAATAATAATACCTCTCCTACCGCAACCTTTGAAGCGCAATGCTTTGTTTACCAAATCCGATTAAGTGGTCTGGTGTAACTCAGGTATGGAGTGTTATATTTGTGAAAATATAATTTTACCTCCGGGTGAATATATATATCACAGCCATTTGAGGACTAGTTAAATCTTCGGCAAGGACGGATGGTTATGCTGAAATGAATAAAAATATATATATATATATATATATATATATATATATACATATATATATATATATATATATATTTATATATTACATATATATATATATTATATATATATAAATATAATATATATTTATATATACATTATAACACATATATAAATATATATATATATAATATACATTATATATAATATATATATATATTTGTATATATACATAAATATATATATATATATATATATATATATATATATATATATATATATATATATATATATATATATAAAACATCAACGCATGCAGACAAGTTCAAGAAAAATTAAATGTCACATAAATAAATCTGGGCACTGGAAATTCATTCTGAAATGTCATTCTGAAATTGTTCGATGTGATACAACTTCTGTCTGTTGGAGTTCGTTGCAGATATCAATCGACTGAACAAAAGACAAAAAAAAAAAAAAAAAAAAACTTTGAGGCAAAATATTCATGGCAGCTGTGTTCACTAAGTGAGAGAATCTCTCACCAACACCCTTTTCTTAGCTAAAAACCACTGTTATTTTATTGCAATTCTTTAACTGTGCCTAATGCAAGATGGTCTGAAATGCATAAAAATCGCAAAAAAAAACAAGCAACATCAGAATGATCTATCTGGTAAAAAAAAAAAAATCAGTCCCGAATTATTTCCTTCCGCCAGGCTTCGAAAAACACCCCAGAAAACATTGGCCATGTTGCAACCTCGGGTGACTAAACAATATATATTTCACCCTTGACCTAGATTCAGTAGTTCTACGTATTATCATATATTCCAGGTCGTGAATTAATTTTAATTTTTATTTTTTTAATCTGCTGTCGCGAATAAAAAGACTCGTCTCGCCGACAAAATTAATATCACAAGTAAATGATCAGTTTTTGCTCAGATGAACATAAAAATTTAATTCCAGTTATTCCTTAAAGTTATTATATTCTTCATACAAGTCATTTTTTTTCTCTGGGGACATAAAAAAATTGATTACGTTGTGAAATATCATTTGCTTTTCATCTCTATTGTGGGCATATTTCGAATATTTTCACTAGTATAATACTTTTTCCCAATCTAGGATTACAATAAGACACCTGCAATGATTTTCCCAGCATGCTAACAAAACATCAACAAAGCCTCTGGAATATCAATGCTGTTTTTTTGCAAAGCTAAAAGACACCGGGGAAGGAAAACAATTAATCCCAGCAAAAGTAAACCTCCCATATTCTTTTTCCGAAACACACTCTCCAATAGTTTTCGCAGCGAACGCTCCCAATCAACAAAACAGCACCTCCAATTCTACTTCCATTTCCGCACTTTACTCTGCTAACCAAAATCCCCCACTCTCAACAAAAAATAGGGATTCCTTTTAAATCCTCTTTGCCACTTCGTTCACGATACCGCCCAGCAAAAATCCTCTCTTCTGATTAGACGCGTCGCCAAATTTTTTTTTCCTTTTTCTTTTCTTCCTTCGTCGACTTCCATAAGAAAAATCCAAATTTTCTGCAAAAATTTTTCTCGTCAACCTTTCATCATCATCATCATCATCTTCTTCATCGCCGTCATCATCTTCCTCTGACAATGACGCAGCAATAACAACAACATCATTTCCCTTCGTCCTCTTTTATAATATGATTTAACAACGAAAGCGAAGGAGACAAAGGCGCCCCTCCCCTCTCCCCCCTCCCTCTCACCTACCACCATCCTACCTAACCCCCGGGCTCCACCACCTACACCTACACCCAGCCTGCGGCCCCCCAACCCCATATGGAGAAAAAGAGTCATCGTGAATAAGCTAAAGTTTCTTAACAAGACAGGGACGCTTCGATGATCAAAGGGTCCCGAGGAAGTTTAATTATAAAGGGTACAAAAAGAAATAGAAAAGGCATGGGTTCACATAGGCCTCCTTCAAAATTGTTGGCTTACCGGTAACTACTGAAGGGTTATTCTTTTCATATTTGCTGTTGATTTACTTAGTAACACTTAGTTATGGATGGAAGGGAAAACAATAAGACAAAAAGTGACTCTTTCACTCATAATGAGGAAAGGTTCTGCTGAGGTGATAATAATGAGATGTGAGTGTGTATATTAATGTAAACAAAATGAAAGGGGTTTCTTTGAAAACAAAAGTTGGCAGGTATGAAGAGACTGTTGAGCCAACTCTCTTTTAAGGAAGTGAAGTGTGGATGTTGACAGCAAATTAAAGACAAAAAGCTGAAGCAATTGATATGCATTGACTGGATAGGGACTGAAAAGCGAGTAATAGATAAATACTTAGAAGTGGTAAAAATGTGTTGCTCAGCTGAACGCAGAAATCAGTGTCTTAAAATGTCTGGTCATGTGGAAAGAATGGAAGATTTCAAGCTGGTGAAAAGAAGCCTGGAAAGTGATGGACAGATGAAGTTCAGGAGGTATAGGAACAGAAAAGTCTTCGTATCCAGTGATCTGGAATGCTTGCAAGATAAAGCTGAATGACCCAGTTTGTTTGAGGGTTTGACATACTGCAGATGAGCGCTCTTTGTCAGTTTTAAGGTCGTTATAGCGAAGAAGCCAATGTTTCTAATCAAAGATTAAATCCTGGCATGAAGGGAGAGAGTCTTCCATTTGCTATCTGCTATAGATTTCATAGTTTTCAGGGGATCAAGTATTCAACAATTCAAAGAAAAGAATTTTATTCTTAATTCATTGTTTGCAAAGGCACGCGCGCTCGCACGCACACACACACATATATATGTATATATAAATTTCTGACTCACATCGGGATCGAACCCAGGTCGTTCAATTGAAAACAGGTGCACTACTAACTAAACCATGTGTGGTTACGAGGTTCAGTTGGTAGCGCCCTTACCTTACAAAGTCTTCCAATTGAAAGACCTGGGTTCCATCCCGATGTGAGTCAGAAATTTATTTCTGTTCCATAAGTAATAGTGTGTTGTTGAGATATATATATATATATATATATATATATATATATATATATATATATATATATATATATATATGTGTGTGTGTGTGTGTGTGTGTGTGTGTGTGTGTATGCCTTTACCTATATATACGCACACTTAAAAACACACAAAACCTGCAGAAATAAACCGCACAAGCAACAATTGGAGAACAATTCTGGACCGCAAATAATTCGCACTAGGAAGAGAGAGTACAACTGTCTCGAACCCCTTCCTGTCGACTACAATCAAATGAATAATAAATAAAAGAGGCAAAACGAAAGGAAACCTGATAGAGGAAGAAGCTCCCCTTATTTCCTTCCAGAATTTCTTGCAATCTAATTCCTCGAGGGTGACTTTATCTCTTTCCTTGGGCCAAACCGCAAAACATCCGTCGATTCTAATCTTATCAAAAGCTCTCTAATCCAGTTGGACTTACTTTGCACGGGACACTTCTAAAACTGGACCCCCTTTAGCGTCAGAGAGAGAGAGAGAGAGAGAGAGAGAGAGAGAGAGAGAGAGAGAGAGAGAGAGAGAGATGGCAATTAGACCCTGCACAAAACTGATCGGTGATCACATAATGTTTAGAGTACTTGCACTTCAGTAATCGAGGAAGATTTTCTGAATATCTTATGAGTATTTTGAATCGTATCAATCGGGTGGGGTACCATTTATTTCATAATAGGTCCTTCTATTTTTAATTATATGGTGATATACAGAATTATTTTGTAAAAGGTCCTACTTGTTTTTATTTATATGGTGATATACAATTTGTCGAAGCATAATTCGCTCACTCTATCTCCTCTCTCATTCAAACCTCCCCTGGAAAAAAACCCCCAACCGTACATGCGACTCTCTATTCGACTAACAACCAGGTACTCAACTGCCAGCTTATATTAACAGAAGCATACTGGGTTTCAGGTGACACCCCAATACCGTTTCCCCTCGATAGGTCCGAGGATCGAACGCTGGTTTCAGCTGCGAGAAGAACGCTCTACCAACTGCGCATTAAGGCCACGGAGAGAGAGAGAGAGAGAGAGAGAGAGAGAGAGAGAGAGAGAGAGAGAGAGAGAGCATAAAATAAGACCCAGCGATAAAACTAATCAGCGATCAACAAATATCAAGAGAAAGTACAAAAGGAAACTTCGTGAAATTGGGAAAACTTTCGCAAGTGTCGTCACGGACATCGTCTTCTTATACGGAGTGGGGAGGGGGTGAAGGAAAAAGGGTGAAGGGAGGGGAGTCAGGAGGTGTTGAAAAGGGGGAACGGGGGAAGGGGGTCCTCATTAAAGATTCCCTTTCGTCTCCCATATGTTACTTCCGAAAACTTGAAAAAAAGGTCCCTTTTCCTGAACTTATTCCGGAGAGTAGCTGGGGGAAAATTAAATGGCAGCTGGAGAGAAAGTCTTTTGATTCTTCTTCACTTCTCATTTCTTTCCCTGAGATGGAAGAAGGAGGAAGAAGAAGAAGAAGAAGAAGAAGAGGAGGAGGAGGAGGAGGAGGAGGTGGAAGAACAAGAAGGAGAAGCCTCCTTCCTCTCCCCTCTCATTCCCCTTCCCCCACCCGCCCCCGAGGTAACTGTAGGTTTCCATTATACAAATGGATCAAGTTGGCTTCTTTTGAATTCCGGTAAAGGTGTTCAAGGGTACCAGGTTTGCGACTGCTATTGCCCATCCTCTCTCTCTCTCTCTCTCTCTCTCTCTCTCTCTCTCTCTCTCTCTCTCTCTCTCTCTCTCTCTCTCTCTCTCTCTCTCTCACACAGAAGATATTCGCATTTGGTTTTAAATTGTACAGAAATGGTTTTTTGTTTTTTGTTTTTTGCTTCAAAATTTTGCTGGTGCCATTGCCCGTCCTCTCTCTCTCTCTCTCTCTCTCTCTCTCTCTCTCTCTCTCTCTCTCACACACACAGAAGATATTCGCATTTGGTTTTAAATTGTACAGAAATAGTTCTTCTTTCTTTTTTTTTTTTTTGCTTCAAAATGAAAAAAAGGTATCAGCAAAAATCTTGGCAACTTCACACACCGATTACCTGCTAAGCTAAAAAAGTAATATATGCGTCAACCGACTTCAAGCAAATTATTAAAATCTGGAAGCTTACTGCTTTTCGTTATCAATTTAACATGCTCTTGGGCTAGCATGGGTTCTTGCCCACTGAGCCTGGAACAGAAGAGTGACCAAAACGTTGCAGTGATGAGGTTGCAAAGGCTGAATGATGGAGGATTTGACATAGGTTCACCCTGGAAGCCCCGTAGTAATTAAACTCTCCAAAGTCCCCATAGTCTTGTGCTATCTAAGTTAATTGAAGAAACTTCGAAAAACTTTCCATTTCCGGAAACCCTACGCGGCCCAGGGGTCGCAGAGTTCCAACAGCGCTATATGTTTGACGTAAGCGCGGAGGAATCGTCCTTCCTATACCGAAATATGAGATAAATATTCAATATTCATATAATAAAATATGAAATTTGAAATGATAAATATTCTATAGTGAAATATGAGGTAAATATTCTGTAATGGTTCCCATAATGAAAAATTAGATAAATATTCCTATAATGAAATATGAGACAATATTCCTATAATGAAATATGAGATAAATATTCCTTTAATGAAATATGAGATACATATTCCTATAATGAAAAATGAAATAAATATTGCTATAACGAAATATGAGATAAATATTCCTATAATGAAATACGAGACAACTATTCCTATAATGAAATATGAGATAAATATTCCTTCAATGAAATATGAGATAACAATTCCTATGATGAAATATGAGATAAATATTCCTATATTGAAAAATGACATAAATAATGTTATCATAGTTAAAATGTAACTCACTCAATATTTAGTACTCTGGCCTCGTTGTTGCTCATTCCTGCTCAAACTAAGCTCCCAAGGTCCGTTGCAAGTTTCACTACCTCAGCTATCCTTACATTAACCGCATGTTTTTATATCAGAGGCTGCACACAAGAGAGGCAGATTTATATATTATTTGAACCTCTTATCAGGCTATGTAATATCCATGGAAATTCGCTCTCACACATAATACTAAGTGAGGAATGTAAATAAAAAGCGAGGAATGTAAATACTACTTAGTGAGGAATGTAAATTCGAAAATGGTTCATTTTCATCATCACACTTGTCTATCTTTATACTGTGGAATTTTCCACCTTAAGATGTGTTCCCAGAGGTCTGCGACCGTCCGCCTTCCAGACCTAATACGAGGCTTTGTCATCAATGACCATCGTTCTTGCGATACCAGCACATGGAACAAAATTCGTCCATCAGCCTGAATGAGACCTTAAAAATACAAGCATTCTGAATCTTTATTTAATTCTGAATCTTTATTCACTATACATAAAGAGACATTGCTGACACTCACTTCCTTTCATTTCACCTCTCCTTCTTCTTTTTAATTAGAAAGAATATAAAGATGGCTGCATCTTTATTCTCTCTAATTAAAAAGAAACGGAACGTTTCTCAAGGTTCTGAAACCGTTCTCTTTCGCTGGCACATGTAAATAGTTACGGAAGATATTTCCCTAGACTTTTTCCTGTCTGTCTGTCTGTCTGTCTGTCTCTCTCTCTCTCTCTCTCTCTCCCCCACCACAACGCTCAAACTAATGGCATCCATGTGTCTTTTCCCGTTTAGGCGCGTAAGTTTGTACATCTTTAATTGTCGCACCAGGGTCTCTCGGCGTTCTTTTTGAAGCCCAGACAAATGGACGACACTTACTAAGTAACAGTGACAGAGAAACCATTTTTTGAGAGCTATGGTGAAGGATATAAGAGAGAGAGAGAGAGAGAGAGAGAGAGAGAGAGAGAGAGAGAGAGAGAGAGAGAGAGAGAGAGAGAGAATTTTGGCGTATGCTCTTTTAGAAACTTTGATCTAGTGCAGTATCTGCTAAAAACTTACATTCAAATATCTATGATAATAAAATCCCAGTGGATCTTTCTTGTTTATCCGCCCCGGGTGGGGGAGAGGTAGGTAGGGAATCGGGATGGTACGGGAGACATGACACACCCACCCTCCTCCTACAAACCTGTTTGTCCGCCCCAGGTGGGGCGGGGTAGGTAGGGAATCGGGAGGGTACGGGAGACATGACATATCCACCCTCCTCCTACAAACCTGTTTGTCCGCCCCAGGTGGGGCGGGGTAGGTAGGGGATCGGGAGTGTAGGGGAGACATGGCACATCCACCCTCCTCCTGCAATCCTGTTTGTTCGCCCCGGGGGGAGGGAGGGTAGGGGAAACATGACACATCCACCTTCCTCCTGCAAACCTGTTTGTCCGCCCCGGGTGGAGGGGTAGGTAGGGGATCGAGATGGTAGGGGAGACATAACGGGCAGCGCCAGGTTCCAGCGCAGCGTAGCACGAGCCATCAAGCTTGTATGTAATACAAATCAAGATATTTCTTTCAGTTCCTTCCACACAGTGTAACAAATAATCTGAGGATTTTTTTTCTATACTTAGACTATAATACATAATAAATGCACATACAAATGAATCATGGCGTATATTACTCTCTCTCTACATACATTACACAAACACACATACACACAAACACACTACAATCTCTCTACATACATTACACAAACACACAAACACACTACAAGTTCACCGGGTTTGTTTGGCGACGTGGTTTCAATTTTTACCCTTTAATACTTGACTATTCTCACCAGCAGCTTCTAGGCAAGAGCCAGTGCTGGCATAAGACCGACTCTATATAAAAAGCAACCACCGATCGGACCTGGGGAGACAGAAATGAGTCCACCATGTATGACCAAACCAAACCTGACCTAGGCATACCTTCACCGATTTTAATACCCCAATTTGGTGTTGGTCCCCTTTCCTGGGACCTGATTTAAAAAAAAAAGCCCTCTAAATTCCGACCTGATCGAAAAACATAAACAAAAAACACAAAACAAAAACATTCGCGATATTTCATCATCCGAGAGAACACGCTTCTTTCTCCCGCCCTCTATCTCTCTCTCTCTCTCTCTCTCTCTCTCTCTCTCTCTCTCTCTCTCTCTCTCTCTCTCTTTATAAAAGAAACTAATTCGCAGAAAGCTTGATAAAAGGGAACTGGACACAGGCTGAAATAACAAAAGGTAGAGGGGAGAGGAGATAGGACCAGAGGAGAAGATAAAATGAGGGGAGTCACCGCCTGCTATATAAAGCAAATCAGTAAAATTAAATTTAAAAAAAAAAAAAGTGGGAACGTGACTAAAAAGCCAATATTTATAAAAATGAAAAATCATAAAGCAAAAGAAACACCATGGAAGCTGCAAAGCTGAGATAAAGAGGAAAAACTGCACATTAGAAAGAAAATGCGAATGGGAAAATACAGGAAATAGAGGGAAAGAAGGAGAGAGGGGGAAATGGGGTTTGATCCCCGGGGCCGGATGTCCCCCCGATGGATTTTCCATTTCCTCCTCTCTGGCTGGAAGGGGGGGGGGCCCAGGGGGTCTGGAGTCCCTATTGCTGACTGGGTCCTTAATGACGTAAACAAACAGAAATGATCCGTGGCACTTAACTTCTAACTTCCCGTTCATCTGTTGTTTATTATTGTATGTTTATTAAGTATATTTAAGTATATTAAGCATATTTGAGTATTTTAAGCCTTTTAGCCATCAGACCATAAATACTCTTATTTTTATTACGTAAACTTCATATACGTGAAGCTAATGCAAATTTCTTCGTTGAATAGAGCTTTATAAGAAATAGAAATTCTCTCTTGATATAAATGTACTATCTTGCATTCAATTATAAGAAAAGTTGACCTCACTGGAATACACTCTAAACAGTATATTGGAATACTTTCTACACAATTTCTAAACAGCAAGTTGGAATGCTTTCTAAGCAGTATATTGGAATACTTTCTAAGCAGTATATTGGAATACTTTCTAAGCAATATATTGGAATACTTTCTAAGCAATATATTGGAGTACTTTCTAAACAGTATATTGGAATACTTTCTAAGCAATATATTGGATTACTTTCTAAGTAGTATATTGGAATACTTTCTAAACAGTATATTGGAATACATTCTAAACAGTATATTGGAATACATTCTAAACAGTATATTGGATTGCATTCTCAACAATATATCGGAATGGCTTTTAAACTTTATATTAGAATACATTCTAAACATGACATCGAAAGTGTCTCGAAAACACAGAGCTACACTGCTCAATGACACTTCACCCCAAACGGTTCCGTCGCCCTGCCAAAGCAAAACCCTTGGATATAATGGAACATTTCCTCTAGAGAGTGCCGGGATACAATATCATGAGCCCCTGCTCTTATATATTATATAATATGGATAACGTGTTGTCATCACTGTGATGTCACGGCTCCCTAGGAACGCCTTGGAAAAAGCGGTGATAATTTCTTTTTCCTGAAGCGTCTCGGGATAATGGGTTTATTCCCCCTTTAAAGCCATGTCATTCAATAATGAGATTGTGTCTGTGTCGCCTTTGTCCGAGGGGAGATAGCATCTCCCCTCGAAGATTTCTTCCTGGGCCATTTCACAGGAAGTGTATCTCTCTCTCTCTCTCTCTCTCTCTCTCTCTCTCTCTGTCATCCCCTGAGGCTCGCAATTAACTCCTGGGGTCTTTTGAATGTTATGACGTTTTATTTATTTATTCATATATTGATTTATATATCTTTTATATATTCATTATCTGTACATTACATCCCTGAGGCTTGCAATTAACTCCTGGGGTCTTTTTGAATGTTCTATCGTTTTATTTCTAAATTCATTCATGTATTGATTTATTTATCTTTTTTATATATATATCATCTATTCATTACATCCCTGAGACTTGTAATTAACTCCTGGGGTCTCCTGAATGTTATATCGTTTTATTTCTATATTTATTCATCTACTGATTTAGTTATCATTTTTTATATATTTATTATCTATTCATTACATCCCTGAGGCTTCCAATTAACTCCTGGGGTCTTTTTGAATGTTCAATCGTTTCATTTCTAAATTTATTCATCTATTGATTTATTTATCTTTTTTTATATATTTATTATCTATTCATTACATCCCTGAGACTTGTAATTAACTCCTGGGGTCTTTTTGAATGTTATATCGCTTTATTTCTGTTTATTCATCTATTGATTTATTTATCTTTTTATATATTTATTATCTGTACACTACATCCTTGATACTTGCAATTAACTCCTGGGGTCTTTTTGAATGTTCCATCGTTTTATTTCTAAATTCATTCATCTAGTGATTTATTTATCTTTTTTATGTATATATTATCTATTCATTACATCCCTGAGACTTGTAATTAACTCCTGGGGTCATCTGAATGTTATGTCGTTTTATTTCTATATTTATTCATCTATTGATTTATTTATCATTTTTATATATTTATTATCTATTCATTACATCCCTGAGGCTTGCAATTAACTCCTGGGATCTTTTGAGTGTTATATCGTTTTATTCCTAAATTTATTCATCTATTTATTTATTTATCTTTTTTATATATTTTTTATCTATTTATTACATCCCTGAAGCTTCCAATTAACTCCTGGGGTCTTCTGAATGTTACATCGTTCTACTTATTTATTTATATACTTCAAGAAGACCAGCATTTTGTCCGGCCTCGCAAATCACTGAGAATTCTTGAAAGGAATACGACCCAGTGACTTGCTCGCTCAGTTTAACCTTGTTTATCAGGTTCAGTTTGTTTATATTTATTTCTACTTCTTCACCATTGTTGTGTATCTCTTTTAGCTTAGTGATCAAGTCCACAGAAGGATGGACGAAAGCTTTAAGTTTTGTAAATATTTCTACAAATACATTTCCTCTTGTTAAACAAGAGTATAACAGTGGATCCTTCTATTGAAAACTGAGAAGCACGATACGGTGTTTTTATATTTCATATATATATATATATATATATATATATATATATATATATATATATATATATATATATATATATATATATATATATATATATTTATATATATATATATATATATATATATATATATATATATATATAAATATATATATATATATATATATATATATATATATATATATATATATATATGTTTTCTTTATTTATTTATGTTTATTTATTTATTATCTGTACATTAGTTGTTCCCTTAACCACAGACGTTGTGTAAAGTGCTACTTCATGAAATAACACATAATGACATGAAGAGATTTCTGTAATTCTACCATAAAGTTTATGATTTGCAAGATATTCTCCAACCGTCAGTGCTACTCTCTCTCTCTCTCTCTCTCTCTCTCTCTCTCTCTCTCTCTCTCTCTCTCTCTCTCTCCCCTAATTCGTTTCTCGTCTATTTCAGCATTATATTTATCGTCTCTTCGGCTTTCGGTACAGTAGAATGGGCACTCCAAACCTTTTTCTAAACAAAAAATTGAAATAAACTAAGGAGAAGAATAAGAATAAGAGGAGGAGGAGGAGGAGGAGGAGGAGGAGGAGGAGGAGGAGGAGGAGGAGGAGGAGGAGGAGGAGGAGGAGGAGGAGAGAGAGAGAGAGAGAGAGAGAGAGAGAGAGAGAGAGAGAGAGAGAGAGAGAGAGGACTTCGTGTAGCTATACCAAGAAGAAAAGGCGACTTAAATGAAGGGAAATAAAAAGATATATTGAAGACGAGAGAGAGAGAGAGAGAGAGAGAGAGAGAGAGAGAGAGAGAGAGAGAGAGAGAGAGACTTCGTGTAGCTATACCAAGAAGAAAAGGCGACTTAAATGAAGGGAAATAAAAGATATATTGAAGACGAGAGAGAGAGAGAGAGAGAGAGAGAGAGAGAGAGAGAGAGAGAGAGAGAGAGAGAGAGAGAGAGAATATTTTTTTGTTATTACACTAAGCAGGAAAGGCCACCCAGATCACAAAATACGCAAATAAGAGAGAGAGAGAGAGAGAGAGAGAGAGAGAGAGAGAGAGAGAGAGAGAGAGAGAGAGAGAGAGAGAGAGAGAGAGAGAATTATTTTTGATTCCATCAAACCAACTCGAAGCTGAGCAAAATTTATCACGTGAGAATTTCCAACTCATTTAAAAAAAAAAAAATCCTTTTGCCTCCTACCGATATTTTCTCGAGTTAGTGATTCGAAAACGCTTTCTAAAAGGGGAATCTAAATGACGCGAGAAAAATGAGTAGAGAGAGAAAAAAAAAAGGTAGAAACACGGAACGAAATTAATTAACGTAAAAGCTGAGTCAAGAGTTTTAGACAATTTCTGCAGCACAACGAAGCTGCTCTTCATTCCAATGAAAAAGGAAAATGACAAACAGAAAATAAAGGAAGAATGAAACTTCGCGAGATGTTTTGAGCGTTCAAGATTTCTTCCGGCGAAAGAAACCGAGTTTATTGACTGTGAGTAAAAGAGATATTCATATCTATTGTGAAAGATATGTTGATATCTGCTATTTCCTGGTCATCCTCCGGTCAGTGTCACTGTTAATTTGACGTTTTCGGCCATTCACCGCTTAAGACAGTGGAACGAGGGAGTTGGAGAGGTTGGACAGCAAGATAAAGAGCACTAGAAACAGGACACAAAGTATAAAGCTCTTACGATTGAATTACTGGAAAACCACAATTGCACTACGCAGGAAAAGTTGGAGGGGTTGGACAGCAAGCCTGAAGAAAGGAAGCCGGGATAGAGGTTATGTAAAAGGCTAAGAAGTAGGCGCAGCTCAGGAGCAAAGGAACACTGCAAACACCCTTCCGTAATGCCTACAGTGCTCCATGCAAGATGCGCTAACGGCACCACACCTTGACAAGGTTATTGTGACTGTTTGGAATTAGAATATTAAAATTTTAGCCAAAAGCCAAGCGTTGGTGCCTATGAGGTCATTAAGCGCTGAAAATAATGTGGAAACAATTGTTAGGTCGAAAGTCAGATGGAGGGAAGAGAATATGAACGGAGGCACAGTAAAATGAATGAAAGACGTTGCAGCTAGGTGCCCGAAGGGACACTGCAAAGAACCTTAATTAATGCCTACAGGGCACCGCGTGAGGTGCACTGACGGCACTAACCCCCTACGGGGAATGATTGTTTGATGTTTTGAAAGAAATTGAGTTGATGTAACTAACTAGAATTATCTAATATATCATATTTTAAATCAGAACTCATTTCTAGTCAAAAGTAATGCTCCTTGTTTTATAATAATTATATTTATTTACACTAAGGCACGTCCTGATAATTTAAAATAACAACGAAATAACTGCGGTATAAATTCTCGGTCACGCTGTCACTCTGGGGAAAAAATACTCATGTACCAAATGAGGTCATTCTCGTTTTAATATCTGGGGTAGATGAAATTAAGACCACATTCCCTCTTGAAATCGGTCAGGGGCTTCAGATCTAAATTCCTCTTAATTAAGAAGACCTAATTACTGAAAAACGAGCTTAATTTGCTTCATCCGGCGAAAGGACGATTGAACTGGGGTATATATAGATCACACTCAATAAAATGAGGCAGTCTGTTTTTTATTTAAAGTGTCAAGCAAGCAGAAAATTCATTGCAATTGGCAAGAAGAGATTACAGTTTAGTCATGAAGGGTGTTCAAGATGTTTACCTTTTACAGAACACTGTAAGAATTAGAATGATAGAATGATTCTTTTTGGAACAGAGAGCTTTGGGCATTAAATGCCTGTCTAGGAAGAGCCAGAACATACGCCATATTGGGTTCATATCAATTTTTTCATGGCACGGTACGAAACAATCGGTAATGGATCTTATGAAAAAATAACCATTAAAGAACTGGCAACGCTGTTATCGAAATCAAGCGAAAGTTAACGATATCACTTCTTATGTCATAAACAGAAATAGAAATACGTAAGCAGAGGAAGACATTAAACAAAAAGACACTAGAGTGGAAAAGATATTAGGAAATGGTAACATAATACTGAACGTAATTTTAAATCATGTATATACCTCTCTCTCTCTCATATATATATATACAAATAATATATATATATATATATATATATATATATATATATATATATATATATATATATAATATATATATTGTACAAACATATAACTATATCTCAGAAATAAATAAACAAACGCCGAGAGACAAAACTTGCGTCAGTGCATTTCCTGATAATAATGTACGCACGAGTAATCACTTATCCCAGGCATCTCTATGGAAGATGTGGTGGCTCGACTAATTAAACCCTTCGAGACCACGTGCTGCTTCCA
>NC_089791.1:26653387-26668387 GCF_040412425.1 Macrobrachium rosenbergii | reverse complement strand
CGGTATGTATATATATATATATATATATATATATATATATATATATATATATGAGAAAAAAACATTTAGTTTGTATTAACTTGATTACATTTTGTGAAGTTGCATGAAAGGCCTTTTTTTTTTAACTTGATTACACATTTTGTGAAGTTGCATGAATGGCTATCTTCTTCTTCTTCCGACACAAGACCACTAATTCGAACTTTCTAAAAGAATTTTTACTAAATTCTAAGACCTGACCAACGTCTCAAGCATTACTAAGTACACAAAGCCAAAAAAACATGGGTTTTTACATTATCAAATAAACTTCTCTTTGTTATTTTTTCACAGAAATAATCTACGACAATAACCTGAATTGAATCATGGCGTAAGGTCGCCAAAGTTGTGGTAAGATTTTTTTCCTAGAAACATCATTACATTTGTCGTGCATTGGAACGGAATATAGAGTTTAGGCCAAAATCCAAGCACTGGGACCTATGAGGTCATTCAGCTCTGGAAAAAAAATGAGAGTAGGTAGGTTTGAAAGGTGTTAACAGGAGGGAAACCTCGCAGTGGCACTATGAAACAGCTGTTAGGAGAGGGTGGATAGCAAGACGGGAGAGAGAGAGAGAACATGAATGGAGGTACAATAAAAGGGATGAAAGGGGTCGCAGCTAGGGGCCGCAGAGACGCTGCAAAGAACCTTTAGTAATGCCTACAGTGCACCCCGTAAGGTGCACTGACGGCACTAATCCCCTCCACGGGGATTACATTTGTCGTGAAAAAAAATTACAAAGAGCAGGAAAAGTAGATTATTAAAAACTCATAATGTAGAAAATACCCACAATTCATTACGGAGAACTTCATTAGCCAAGACATCGCATAATGAAATTAAGAAAAGGAAGAACCATTACGAGTTGGAGTGACTAATTAGCAGGAGGAACAGACATGTAATAAATTTACAGTCTGTTCAAGCCCCACGGCGCAGAATCACTAATTCCTCCTAATTGTGAGTAATTATAAACTTGGAATTACATCCAAATTACCAATGAAACCGATATCATATGGCCTGGCGATCAGAACTTCCCAAACTGCCGCCAGAATGAATCCAGTAATAATGAGGACGGTTACAGAACGTACATAAATTGACAATAAAAAAAAAAACAGTAAAAAAAATGCGCCTAAGTTTCTTCGGCGAAATCGAGTTTTCTGCACAGCGTATAACGCGTATGATACTCTCAGCTACGACCGGGCAGAGCTCAGTTGCTCCCCTGTACTTCATAAAGCAAATTTTCAAGCCAAGTCTATGTCATTATCCATAAAAAACCTAAACATTTTAATAACATATTTATACCTGCTATAAATGCTGTTTTATTTTATATCATGCAATTGATTAACTTCATATAGAGAGTGCATTACAAAAACTATAAACTTCCTATAGAGAGTACATTACAAAAACTATAAACTTCACATACAGAGTGCATGACAAAAGCTATAGACTGCAAAAATAGTCTATGCAACAAATAAATTACATTTTCGTGCGGCTATCGTTACTTCATTTCAAAATCAATCGAACAAGTTTCCAATTGTTTCAAAAACAATGGTGTAATGTAGAGAAAATGGAAACTGTTCACAACAATCAAATCATTTTTATATTACGAACGACCTCTATCACTTTTATTATTATTATTATTATTATTATTGTTACCCGGGAAAATGTTATTCGCTAACAACAAGTAAAAATGTTTTCCTCTAAGCCTAAGGACAAACGTTGGGAAATAACCCAAAGAAAAAAGGTTTTGTATTAACTGAAAAAAAAAATGTTGTGACCTAACCTCACGTCAAGGTTGATAACCTCACGGAAAAAGGATGTGATCTAACCCCAAGGAATAAGGCTGGACCCTAGCCCAAGGAATGTGGCTGGTAACCCCACGGAAAAGGTTGTATCCCAACCCCCCAGATTTTATGACTGGGACTAAACCCCAAAGAATCAGGCTGTGACCTAACCCCAAGTAATAAAGTTGTCCCCTAACCCCTAAGTAACCACAAAAAATAAGGTTGTGACCTAACCCCAAGTAATAAAGCTGTGCCCCAACCCCTAAGTGACCACAAAGAATAAGGTTGTGACCTAACACGTGAGTAATAAGGCTTGGACCTAATCCAAAGGAATAAGGCTGTGACCTAACCCCTAAGATATAGAGGTGTGACCTAACCCCTTAGATAAAGAGGTGTGACCTAACCCCTAAGATATAGGGATGTGACCTAACTTCAAAGAATTAGGTTGTGACCTGACCCCTAAGTAATAAGGCTTGGACTTTACTGCAAGGACTAAAGCTGTGACCTAATCCCTAAATAACAATGCTGTAACCTAACTCCAAACAATAAGGCTGTGACCTAACCCTTAAGAAATAAGGTTGTAACCTAACCCCGAATAATAAGGCTGTGACCTAACCCTTAAGAAATAAGGTTGTAACCTAACTCCAAATAATAAGGCTGTGACCTAACCCTTAAGAAATAAGGTTGTAACCTAACTCCAAACAATAAGGCTGTGACCTAACCCTTAAGAAATAAGGTTGTAACCTAACTCCAAACAATAAGGCTATGACCTAACGCGTAAGTAATAAGGTGTGGACCTTATCCCAAGGAATAGTACAATACCCTAACTAAAAAGAAAAAAAATTGCGACCTAAATAAAAAATAAAAAAAATTGGCGACCCGACCTATAATCAATAAAAAATTATAAAGAAGTGACAACCTAACCTCCATAGCAAAAAATGATGACCTAAATAAAAACAAAGTGTCGACCTAAACTCAACGCAAAAATATTGTCGACCTACCATCAATAAAAAAAGATAAAAAAATGACGAGCTAACCTCAAATAAAAAAAATTGGCGACCTACCCACAGGGAAAAAAAATTGGCTACCTAAACTCAATGAAAAAAAAAAATTGTCGACCTAACATTATTAAAAAATTACGAACTGACGAGGTAACCTCAATAAAAAAAATGGTCGACCTAACCTCAATAAAAAAAATTGGCGACCTAAACTCAATAAAAATAAATTGGCGACCTAACCTCAATCAAAAAAATTGGCGACCTAAACTCAATAAAAAAAACTAGCGACCTAACCTCAATAAAAAAAAAACGAGCGACCTAAACTTAATACAAAAATTGTCGACCTAACCTCAATGGAAAAAATTGGCGACCTAACATCTTAAAAAAAAAAATTATAAAAAACTGAAGAGCTAACCTCCATAGAAAAAAATTGGCGACCTAACCTCAATAAAAAAAAATTTAGCGACCTAACCTCAATACAAAAAAAAATTTGGCGACCTTACCTAAAAAAGAAAGAGAGAAAGAAAAAAAAAGCTGCTTGAGTCCCGTTCATCCAGCACTCGCACGAATGCCAGGGATGACGGGCAAGGACGAGCGGTAATTACCGAGAATGATTAATTCCTTTTACGCAAAAACAAAGTGAGAAAAGATTTTTCATAATGAGAGACATCACGGGAGGAAAAATTCCATCGCGACACCGTCCGGTAATTAGCACAGGCCTCTAAAGTGTTCTACTTTCCATTATGATGATGATATGATGATCATGATGATGATGATATGATGATGGTGGTTAAGCAGATAGTCTCACATGTCTTTCATATTCTGAAACGTGCTACGTTTGTTCCATTACAGTGCCATTTTCTGTGATGGCTTTAATCAGAAGATTACTTTATTTTGGGAGGTTTTATAGGCTTGATCGTGTTCATGTTTAACAAACAAATATTTATAATTCACATGTACACAAACATATATATGTATACATACATACATATACACACACAATATATATATATATATATATATAAATATACACATATATAGAGTATATACATATGTATATATATGCGTGTATGTACATATGTATGCATACATATATATGTCTGTGTACATGTGTACATGTGAAATCCACACCTAACATTTTTCCCCTTTTTATTTACGTAGTAAATCACGTGAGATTTTATGGCTGCCGTGCCAATCCGCTCTCCAGCCTTGTACAAGCACACTGGGAAATGTATTACTCGCTTATATTTGAATCTCCTCCTCCTCCTCCTCCTCCTCCTCCTCCTCCTCATCATCATCCTCCTCCTCCTTCTTGGAATTCCGCTACAAGCCATTTTTGGCTTCGCTCGAAATCGGCGGGAGTATCATGTGTCAACAAACTCCGCTTTTGGATTCCGTTAACGTCTGGTTTTCTTTTCTGCATTTTTCTGCCTTCTGTTTTCTTCTTCTTCTTCTTCTTCTTCTTCTTGATGTCACTTGCATTTTAATACATTTTATTTATTTGTCTAGTTATTAATTAATTTTTTTTTAAGTGGGATTTCTTCTTTCTGTATTTCACTTCACTTCCTCTTCATTCTTCCTAATGAACACCATATTCTTTGGAAGCTTGAATTTCAAGTCAGTGGCCCCTTTGGTGGGCTTGTTCCATATGAATAGTGTTCATCTACTGAATAATAATAATAATAATAATAATAATAATAATAATAATAATAATAATAATAATAATAATAACATTCTTTGGAAGCTTGAATTTCAAGTCAATGACCCTGTGAATTGTTCCATATGAATAGGTTTCGTCTTCTGAATAATAATAATAATAATAATAATAATAATAATAATAATAATAATAATAATAATAATAATAATAATAATAATAATAATAATAATATGATCGGTAAGACACGTTTTAATCATTTCCTTATGAATATATATACTACAGTTTCTTTTATATTTTATATTTTGCCATTTTATGTTTTTCGATGGTGTGGTTTTATTTAGTATCATGCGCTGTCACCTTTAATCTGGGTCATTGTACGAACCAATGAACTAACTATGTATTTCCTTTTGACATAATATCTCTTATATTAGCAACTAATATATCAGCTTTCTTTAAAACAATTGCAAGAGATTCCTCGGACACATCCCCCAATCTCTCTCTCTCTCTCTCTCTCTCTCTCTTCGGTTCTAAGCTAAGCTCTCACTCATGATGTATCAAGGTCAAATTCATTTTGATCGGAAATATTTACTCGAGACTTAAAGTTACCAGACCTCAGCATAGTAGCTGTTTTAAGGGTGATAATTGTTTTCGTAAAATAATTGGTAGTGCGTGGCCACTGACAGATTCAGAGTGTGTCGTATATTAATTTATTTATCTCTCTCTCTCTCTCTCTCTCTCTCTCTCTCTCTCTCTCTCTCTCTCTCTCTCTTTGTGTATAAACAAATTTTACATTCATATGCCTTCCGATACATATGCATGCAAAAATTTATTTACATACATACATACAAACATACATACATATAAACATATAAACATATGTGTGTGTGCGCGCACGCGCGCGCGCGAGCTGACTTCCATGGATGCAGGTGTATTTCTTTGCAAAATTCTTCAAAAGATGACAAGAAAAAAAAAAACATTAGATGACTGACTGTGTTTTGAATACGATGTCTACGTCTGTATGTAATATGTATGTATGTATGTATGTATGTATGTATGTATGTATACACACACACACACATATATATATATATATATATATATATATATATATATATATATATATATATATAATATATATATATATTATATATATATATATAAATTAACTTCACTTCTAATTTTCATGTTAAGATTAAACAAAATGGAAATAAAAAAGAACTCGGTACAGAGATCAGATCAGAGTTAATTCCCTTTGAAATGCGACAGAAATTGATTAATGAGGACGAACTTTTGAAATGTAATAAAAAAAAAATTCAAAGTTAGTCCCTGAAAAACGCTTGTGGAAAATAAGTAAGGAAAAGGCGCTGTTAATCTTTTGCGCAAAGTTCAATTACAGCGTTCAACGTCGCTGCGTAATTATTCGTATTCCATTATTGCTTTAGTCAAAATTTATGGCGACAATCATTCGAATTCAAGGTTTTTATCCATCGGCTGTTTTAGCGTTTCCCCAAAAGCGGCGTGGGGCTCCGGCCATCAGTCCTTTCTTTTTTAATTGGCTGTAGCTTTCAAACACTCCCTCTCTCTCTCTGTTCTTACGCCGATGTAGCATCCTCATTAAAATGGTGCCGATGTATAAACAACGTGGCGGAGTAATTACCTGCTCGTGCATCATAATTCGTGTTGTTTTATTCTCTCAGACGGAAAGCTTTTCCACCGAAAGCTTTTTTTTTTATTTTTAATTTTTAGGGTCTCATAGTTTTAGTTGCCAGCCCTGGAGGAAAACGTCACAGAGTTTATTTATAAGGTTTCATAGATTTAGCTGAAGGGAAAAGTCAAAGTTTTTTTTTTTAGAGTATCATAGATTTAGCTGAAGGGAAAAGTCAGTTTTTTTTAGGATCTCATAGACTTAGCTAAAGGGAAACGTCACAAAGTTTTTTTAGGGTATCATAGATTTAGCTGAAGGGAAAAGTCACAATTTTTTAGGGTCTCATAGATTACAGCTGAAAGGAAACGTCACAGTTTTTTTAGGGTCTCATAGATTTAGCTGAAAGGAAACGTCAAAGAGTTTATTCTTTTGGGATCTCATAGATTTAGCTGGGGGGAAACGTCACCCAGTTCTTTTTTTAGGGTCTCATCGATTTAGTTGAAGGGAAAGTCACAGTTTTTTTAGGGTCTCATATATTTAGCTGAGGGGAAAAGACACCCCTTTTTTTATTGTCTCATAAATCTAGCTGAAGGGAAACGTCACAGTTTTTTTAGAACCTCACAGATTTAGCTGAGGGGAAACGTCTCAGAGGCTGTTTTTTTTATTGTCACAGATTTATCTGAAGGAAGAAACGTCTCAAATATTTTTAGGGTCTCACTGAGAGTTTTTTTAGAGTCTCATAGACTTACCTGAAGGGAAAGTCATACTTTATTTTAGGGTCTCATAGATTTAGCTGAAGGGAAACGTCACAGAACCACGGCTGTCATGGTCTGTCGGATGGCTGTTTTGTAATTATTTGCTCGGCTTCGTCGTCGTCGTCGTCATCATGATGATTATTCTACTCTAAAAAGTTTTAATCATCCGTCCGATAGTTATCCTGCTCCCGTGTTTGATATACTCAAAGTTTTAATAAGCCCCACCAGTGGTGGTGGTGGTGTGGTGGTGGTGGTGATGGAGATAGTGGTGGGGAATCCGCTTTGAAAGGAAGCGTTTGGGGGGACTCTGGACTTTCTCCTCGTGAGTTTCTGCATCTTTATCTCCATCTTTCATTTCGTCTTCCCAAGAAGTCCTCCTCCTCCTCCTCCTCCTCCTCCTCCTCCTCCTCCTCCTCCTCCTCCTTTGGCTTTCAAAATTAGCCGAGGTCGGAAATCGTTTGGCTGAAAGATGTGTATGCATGTTAACAATATATTATATATATATATATATATATATATATATATATATATATATATATATATATATATATATATATATATATATATATATATATATATATGCATATATATGTATATATATATTAGTATATACATACGTATATATATACACACAAACACACACACATATATATACATATATATATATATATATATATATATATATATATATATATATATATATATATATATATATATTATTATTATGTATATGTATGTAACATGTGGGCGTATGATTATTATATTCCTTTGTTTAGAAACACACACACACACAGAGAGAGAGAGAGAGAGAGAGAGAGAGAGAGAGAGAGAGAGAGAGAGAGAGAGAGAGAGAGAGAACCTGTAATTTTTTTACGTGGAAGCTGATATGTTAGCTATCAATAAGAGAAATATCACGTCAAAAGAAAATACACAATTAGTTCATTGCGTAAAGATAACAGCGCATGATAAATGGTAAAAGAACACTTTCCCTATAATATAAACTGTCAAAAAAAAAAAGTCTCTTACCGATCATCTTATCTTACCGTCGACAGTGGCAGCAATGAGAATAAGAAGAATATGAAAACAAGAGGGGAAAACAAAAAGAAAATGGAGGGGAAAACAAAAGGAAAAGTAAGAAAAAAAAAGATGATGGGAAAACGAGAAGAAATCTGAGGGGGGAAACCAAATAGAAAACGGAATAAAAATAAAAGAAAATGGAAGGGAAAACTAAAAGAAAACTGTGGGGAAAACAAATTGAAAACGGAAGGGGAAAACAATAAGAAAACAGAGGGGAAAACTAAAAGAAAATGGAGGGAAAACAAGAAGAAAACCGAAGTGAATACAAAATGAAAGAGGAAGGAAAAACAAAAAGAAAACGGAAGGGAGAACAAAAAGAAAACGGAGGGGAAAATAAGATGAAAACGTAGGGGAAAACAAAAAGAAAACGGAAGGGAAAACTAAAAGAAAATGGAGGTGAAAACAAAAAGAAAACGAAAGGGAAACCTTAAAGGAAACGGGGAGGAAAACAAAGAGAAAACGGAAAGGAAAACGAAAAGAAAAAGGAGGGGAAACTAAAAGAAAACGGAGAAAAGAAAACGCCACAAACGTTGTTTAACGGAATACAAAAGTGGAGTTTGTTGACGCATGATACTCGCCGGTTTCGAGCGAAGCCGAAAATGGCTTATAGCGGAATTCCAAGAAGGTGAGGAGGAGGAGGAGGAGGATTAGGAGGAGGAGGAGGAGGAGGAGGAGGAGGAGGAGGAGGAGGAGGAGTAATACATTTCCCAGCGTGCTTGTACAAGGCTGGAGAGCGGATTGGTACGGCAGCCATAAAATCTCACGTGATTTACTACTAAGTAAATAACAAGTAAAAAATGCGCCGAAGAAACTTCGAGTTTTCTGTACAGCGTCTAATGCTATATGAAACTCTCGATGTGCTGCAGTATGAAACTCTCAGCCACGACCGGGCAGCGCTCAGCTGCTCCCCAGATGCAGTCAGGCGAAGATGCGTCGGCGGCTGGCACCTCTAGTGTTGCCAGACGCACGATCCATGGCTAATCTTAACCTTAAATAAAATAAAAACTACTGAGGCCAGAGGGCTGCAAATTGGTATGTTTGATGATTGGGGGCTGGATGATCAATATACCAATTTGCAGTCCTCTAGCCTCAGTAGTTTTTAAGATCTGAGGGCTGACAGAAAAAAGTGCGGACGGACAGACAAAGCCACCTCAATAGTTTTCATTTACAGAAAACTAAAAAGTAACAAGAAAAATAAACACTCATCACATTAACCTATGAAGCGCCGTAACATTTTTCATATTTTTTCTTAACACACCAACACAACTACAGAAAGAAAGTACTGTATATGGAGATAAAATCTCACCCACGTATTTAATCAGAATGCATCACCAGAATGTTCCCTTGCACTGTTCCTTAATAGCACATACCAGACGAACTCCCATAGTCAATATGAGAGAGAGAGAGAGAGAGAGAGAGAGAGAGAGAGAGAGAGAGAGAGAGAGAGAGAGAGAGAGAGAGAGACTAATGGTATCCAAGGCAATCAAGAGAGAGAGAGAGAGAGAAGAGAGAGAGACTAATGGTATCCAAAGCAATCAAAACAAACAATTTTTTCATCGGCACAGCATAAACAACAAACAATACCTGAAACGAAGGAAACATATTTTCCAACATCCAGACACTATAAATCTCCCGAACAATGAAGAGAAAGAGAGAGAGAGAGAGAGAAGAGAAAGGAGAGACAGAGAAGAGAAAGGAGAGAAAGGTAGAGAATTCTTCGCGGCAGCTATATCTCTGTTTCTGCATCTTTTACGTACGAAGCGGGAGGCGGAATAGACGCTATTAGCGAATGAGTCGTCGGCAAGAGAACGACGTCCGAAGGAAAAAATAATGACACGGAAAAGTCCGAGACTCAGCAACAGTAAAAGTCCCTCTTTCCGATTATGACCGAGGAGGAAGTGATTCACTTCCTTAGTGAGAGAGAGAGAGAGAGAGAGAGAGAGAGAGAGAGAGAGAGAGAGAGATAGCAGATTATTTTGCAAAGTTACTCTCAGAATGTTGGTTAAATGACTTCCTTATATATATATATATATATATATATATATATATATATATATATATATATATATATATATATATATATATATAGTATATATATATATATATATATATATATATATATATAGAGAGAGAGAGAGAGAGAGAGAGAGAGAGAGAGAGAGAGAGAGAGGAGAGATACTTTACAAAGTTACTTTCAGAATTTTGGTCAATTCGCATCCTTAAAGAGAGAGAGAGAGAGAGAGAGAGAGAGAGAGAGAGAGAGAGAGAGAGAGAGAGAGAGAGAGAGAGAGAAGATTACTTGGCAAAGTTACTCTCAGAATGTTGGTCAAGTTTGGGGAACGGTTCAGCTTCATCTTCATTTCTCTCACTATCAATCAGTCATTCTATCTATCTGTCTGTCTATCTCTCTCTCTCTCTCTCTCTCTCTCTCTCTCTCTATCTATCTATCTATCTATCTACCTATCTATATATCTATATAAATATATATATATAACTATATATATATATATATATATATATATATATATATATATATATATATATATATATATGTATGTATATATATATATATATACAATTAAATCCCCAAAGGATTAGATTTATCTTAAAACACTTTAAAGCGACACTGAAGTGAATGAAGGAAAGCAATACATAAAAAAGATATAAACGAGATGGAGCTCCAATAACAAGCAAATTGGAAGGAAATGTAAAAAAAAAAAAATATATAATGACTTAACGATCACACGAGACCAAGCAAGATTTTCCAAATGATAAACAATCTGACGGACAGACAAACATAAGTATATAAGCGCAGGAAACTGGGTTTAAAAAAGAGAGGAAAAAAAGGTGGACCTCAGATAATAAGCAAATTGGAAGAAAAAAAAAATTAATAATGAACACGATCATACAGAATCAAGCAAGACTCTTCCAATGAGAAACAAACTGATAGAAAGTCATAAGTGTATCAGAAAGCACAAGAAACCGGATAACCAGACAAGTTTTTTTTACGAATAACCAGACCAGTTTTTTTTTTTTTTTTTTTTTTTTAAGCAGCAGAGAGAAATACGTCTTCGGCTACACAGGCCATTAACTTTATTTGTTCCGTCCGACAACGTCGTTAAGCCTGAGCATCGCCGTAGAGGCATCTGGACGCTGTTAAAGACGTTACGGGAGACAAGACAAGGAGGCTGAGGCATAGACGTTACGTATATGGGATGAAATATATAGCCTATATACGGAAAGGCTACCAAAGGCAATTCAGAAACAAGTACAAAATGCGCCGAAGAATCGAGTTTTCTGTACAGCGTATAATCAAGGTCACCGAAAATACACCTATTTTTCGGTGGTCTCGGTATAATGCTGTATGAGCCGCGGCCCATGAAACTTTAAACCACGGGTCGGTGGTAGCCTGGCCTATATCGTTGCCAGAAGCACGATTATGGCGAACTTTAACCCTAAATAAAATAAAAACTACTGAGGCTAGAGGGCTGCAATTTAGTGTGTTTGATGATTGGAGGGTGGATGGTTAACATACGAATTTGCAGCCCTCTAGCGCCAGTAGTTTTTAAGGTCTGAGGGCGGACAGAAAAAAGTGCAGACAGAAAAAGTACGGACAGAAAAATGCGGACGGACAGACAAAGCCGGCACAATAGTTTTCTTTCCAGAAAACTAAAACTACTGAGGCTAGAGGGCTGCAATTTGGTATGTTTGATGACTGAAGGGTGGATGATCAACATACCAATTTGCAGTCCTCTAGCCTCAGTAGTTTTTAAGATCTGAGACCGGACAGAAAAAGTGCGGACGGACAGTCAAAGCCGTCACAATAGTTTTCTTGTACAGAAAACTAAAAATAAATACAATTTAATTGTAAGGTATTTTTACACGTATTATGTGATAAGCTTGCGGTTTTAATTATTAAAATATTCTATGTATGTATGTACGTATGTATATATATATATATATATATATATATATATATATATATATATATATATATATATATATATATATATATATATATATATATATATATACATATATGTGTGTGTGTGTGTGTGTGTGTGTAATGTCGATATAAAATTATCTCTTAAGAAACACTGCACGTAAACACATGAAAAAGAATAATTCATGAACACGACAGGTAATCATGTCTTCACATTTACTGATCCTGCACCAAAATACAAGACTTTTCAGCCTGAGAGTTTCCAAAATATCTCTCCGGAGTTCATTCCCAAACTGCTCCACCCCATAATAATTTGCCTTTTTATTTTTTTTTATTCTGCGAGGGCATTACTTAAGAATAAACATTTACTTTTCTTTTCTGAAAAAATAAAAATGGATTTCTTTTTTGCGCGCTTAAAATGATATACACAGTGTTTCGAAACACGAGGCTTTCCAGAGTATTTCGTTCACTTTACAGCTTTCATCGTTCGTTTTTGCCATTTCGAGGCAAAAAAGCTTGATATCAAGACAGCGAAAGTTATTGTTTTTATAATGGAAAAAAAAATTGGGAAAGACTAATAATTTTAAAAGGGAAACCTCCGTCGAATATAGCTTCTGCTAATGACTCAAGCTATAACCTATACAGACACATATATGTATAAAGTATATAAAAACATACCTGTTTATATTCGACTAACATCGAAACATACTGAGATAAAGATGAAATACGCAGATACACAGACCAACCTTCCCCCCTCCCCACCCCCCAAGGAAAAAAAAAATTCACTTCCATTTTAAAGCTGCCTCGCCCTCCGGCCCACCCATACCCCACCCGTCCCCTCCACCCCCACCCCTCCAAGCCCTCCACTCAAAAAGAGAGGATTATTTCATTTGGAATTTTCTGACCTAAAACTTTAAGCAGCTGAGATACGATCCTTTGTGCATAACGAAGGAGGCTGATGAGAAGAAAGCGGCTAATGCATATTTTATGCAAAAAAGGATAATATTATCTGAGCTGCAAAGACAGCTCTTAGGTACGCGCACATTGTCTTACAGATTCTCCGTTAAATGAGACATATATACGCACGCATGCACATGGGGAGAGAGAGAGAGAGAGAGAGAGAGAGAGAGAGAGAGAGAGAGAGAGAGAGAGAGAGTTCAGATTACTTTATATAGTTACTCTCAGACACACACACACACACACTGCAAGGAGAGAGAGAGAGAGAGAGAGAGAGAGAGAGAGAGAGAGAGAGAGAGAGTTCAGATTACGTTACAAAGTAACTCTCAAACATACACACAAACACACACACTACAAGAAGAGAGAAAGAGAGAGTTAAAATTAATTTGCAAAGTTACTCTCAGACACACACTTATACCGCAAGCAGAGAGAGAGAGAGAGAGAGAGAGAGAGAGAGAGAGAGACTCTTGACTTACAAAAATGAAAAAAAAAAAACTCTCTCGTCCAACTTGTCGTGAAAAAAGAAAAGAAAGAGCACATTATATTAAACGGAAACTGAAGCGAATTTAAACACGCTTCTGATCTTAGGATATCTCAACTTCAAGTAAGTCTGGTGTTTCAAAGTTTGCCTTCGTGTTTCAACTTCCAAAGGCGGCAGACTGGCCTGCCCGAAATCATTCTAGAATCGAACAGACATCCAGAGACTCGTTCCTTCCCAGAATATGATGTTTAAAGCCTTCCTCTTGAATCTACGATAACATACATAAACCTTTCAAAAAAAATTTTTTAACTGCTTCTCGACGAGTGAACTTTCTCTCAGAAAATAATCATTGCCATACTCGTTATTTTCATTACTGGTAACATTATTGGCGTAATTCTTCAAGTTCTGAATTGCATTTAACATGGCATAATTCTTCAAGTTCTGAATTACATTTACTATGCCATAATTCTTCAAGTTCTGAATTACATTTAATATTGCATAATTCCTCAAGTTCTGAATTGCGTTTAACATGGCATAATTCTTTAAGTTCTGAATTAAATTAAATATGGCATAATTCTTCAAGTTCTGAATTATACTTCATATAGTATAATTCTTCAAGTTCTGATTTGCATTTAACATTCTTGAAGTTCTCAAATGCATTTAATATGGCATAATTAGTCAAGTTCTGAATTATATTTAATTCGGCCTAATTCTTCAAGTTATGAATCACATTTAAAATGGCATGAATCTTCAGATCTGAATACACGGCATAATTTTTCAAGTTCTGAATTGCAATTAATTTGGTATAATTCTTCAAAGCTGAACTACATTTATTATGCCATAATTCTTCAAGTTCTGAATTACATTAAATATAGCAAAATTCTTCAAGTTCTGAATTACATTAAATACGGCATAATTCTTCAAGTTCTGAATTACATTTCATATGGAACAATTCTTCCAGTTCTGAATTACATTTATTATGACATAATTCTTCAAGTTCTGAATTGCATTTAACAAGGCATAATTCTTTAAGTTCTGAACTGCATTTAATATGGCATAATTAACCAAGTTCTGAATTATATTTAATTCGGCCTAATTCTTCAAGTTATGAATCACATTTAAAACGGCATAAATCTTCCAGATCTGAATTACATTTAATACAGCATAATTTTTCAAGTTCTGAATTGCAATTAATTTGGTATAATTCTTAAAGTCCTGAATTACATTTACTATGACATAATTCTTCAAGTTCTGAATTACATTACATATAGCATAATTCTTCAAGTTCTGAATTCTTCAAGTTTTGAACTACAATTAATATGGCATACTTCTTCACGCTCTGAATGATATTAAATATAGCATAATTTTTCAAGGTTCTGAATAGCATTAAATACAGCATAATTCTTCAAGTTCTGAATTACATTTAATATGGCATACCCCTACAAGCTCTGAATTACATTAAATATAGTTTTTAATTACAATTAATGTGGCATACTTCTTCAAGCTAAATATAGCATAACTGTCCAAGTTCTGAATTACATTTAATATAGTTTCTCCTTTTGTTTTGTTTTTGATATCCCACTGAAGAACGTCACTGAACATTTGTTCTGGGATACTCTAAATAAACAGAAGTTTATCCAAAGCATTTCCCTATGACTATTATAAACACTTCTAA
>NC_089791.1:26640887-26650887 GCF_040412425.1 Macrobrachium rosenbergii | reverse complement strand
CACAGGCGATGAATGACCAAGGGTGACTGGTCAGACATATGACCCCTGACTGGGAGACCTTATCGCAGAGGGGAACGAGGGAAAAGTAAGTCGGGAATTTAGAGGGGAGGGGTGAGAGGTTAGCAGTTCACTTCTGCTTTGCTTTCCCCTCTTCCCCTTTTATCCTCCTCCTCCTCCTCCATTTATTCTCCACCATTTCTTCCTCCTCCTCCTCCTCCTTTATTCTCCACTCATCTCCTCCTCTTCCTCCTCCTCCTCTCCTCCTCTTCCTCCATCTCTTCCTCTTCCTCCTCCCCTCTATCTCCTCCTCCATCTCTTCCTCTTCCTCCTCTCCTCTATCTCCTCCATTTTCTCCTCCTCTTCCTCTTCCTTCTCCTCCTCCTCTTCTGTATCTCCTCTTCCATTTCCTTTTCCTCCATCTCCTCCTCCTCCTCCTCCATCTCCTCCTCCTCCTCCTCCATCCCCTCTTCTTCCTCCTCCTCCTCCTCCATCTCCTCCTCTTCCACCATCACCTCCTCCTCCCCTCAGGAAGGTTCCTCCTCCTCCTCCTCCCCCCCTCAGGAAGCCATCCGGATCCCAACAGTTTCCCCTCTTCGGCGAGAATCCCAAGTCATCTCAGGAGGGAGAGAGTCCTTAATCTCTCCTCTTATAACAACTTACAAGAATTAAAATCCTTCAACTCTGTCTTTTCAAGTTCCAGACGAGATTATTCTCGGACGCTTGGAGATCCCTTCAGTGGGGCTTCTCTTTTTTTTTAAGGATCATTGACTCATGAATGAAGGAAGTATTTCAGGAATGTTTATATCAAAAGGATATATATATATATATATATATATATATATATATATATATATATATATATATATATATATATATATATATATATATATATATATATATATATATATATATATATAAAGTTATTTCCAGTAATGAAGAAGTCTGCGCCTGTCACATATTATTATTTTCTGGCTCAAAATCGATTTACTATGAATTTTAATACTGGATAAAAACACACAATATGTGTAAATATATATATATAATATATATATAATATATATACAGTATATATATATATATATATATATATATATATATATATATATATATATAATTATATATTTTTACTAAAACTTTTTAGCTTGGGCATTTACCGTGTTCATCCTAAATAAACAGAATAAAAAATGAAACAAGATCTTCTTTTTAGCTGGAGAAAGAGCCGTGAAAGAGCTGATATATATTCACTTCCTTGCTACAATGGAACATTTGCCCATTTTGCAATCAAGCTAAAGTAATGGTACTTATACAACTCAATATCTCAATCATTCTTAGAAAACAACCTTTGCTGGAAAGAATCAGTGAAAAATTACGCGAGTTTTTTTTTTTATCAAATTTCCGATTCACAAAATATATCTATGAACGAAAAACTGTTTAAATCTCCGTTGCTTGTTATTTGAAAGGCAAAGTTTCATATCGGTACAGAACAAAACATAATACCTCAAAAGATGAACTGCAAAAGTTAAAAAAAAAAAAAAAAACAGTCCTAAAATATTTCACAATCTGTTAATATCCGGAATAAAAGAAGGATGAAAATGGAAAGCCATCACATTCAATCACTGTCGAATGCCCCTTTGATATGCCCAAATCTCCAAATCCTATTGCTCTCAATGTGTGCCCAGTCCCGGATAAAATACCAATTTCACTGCCTGAAAGACTGAGTACCCCGTGTTCCCATTTGCTCGAACACTGAACTATCTTGATCGGGAAGTCCATTAACAGCAAAATTGAAATGGCAGTTTGGAGTGCCTCTAAGTTTACGGTTTTTAGGTAAGGATTTGTTTGAAAGTATTTCTGTCTGGGCTTAAAATTATGCATATTGAAAGGTATACTGACTTACGGACACAAACGTACACACACACACACACACAGACACACAAACACACAAACAAACACACACACACACAAAGACTTGAAGAGGTAGCCAAATTGCTAAAAAAAAAATGTTGACTTGTAACGCCTAGAGATATATTTCTCCTCTAAAGAACAAACAAAATATAAAATCATATATATATATTGAAAGGTATACAGACTTATAGACGCAATCACACACACACACACACACACACACAAAAAACACACATACACACACAAACACAGACTTGAAGAGAGAGCCAAACTGGTGAAAAAATATTGACATGTAACTCCTTGATTTGTTTCTTGTCCTGAAGTACGAACAAAATATAAAATTATGCATATTGAAACGTGTACAGAAGCCTGAAGTCTGTATACTTACGGACACAAACACACACACACACACACACACAACAATTTTTGACATGTAATTCCTCGATCTGTTTCCTCTGAAGTAAAAAAAAAATGGAATGTTTTGTCACGGACACTCAGTTTGCCTGGGTAATTACGAACAGATATGACCTACGTTTTCTATTGAAGTATTGAAAGAAAATAAAAAAAAGAACACGCAGAACTTGAGTAGGTTGAGTCAATGTAATTAGTAGTCGTAATGGACAAAAAACATCAAGCGAAGACTCATTCAAAACAATTACAAATGAAAAACCAGGATTACACTCTGTGAACATGCAACAACTCCGATCTAGAACAACCTGTGAGCTCTGATACATCGTAAATAAAAAGCTTTTATTGTAAAATCAAAATGAAATAGACTCCCATCAGAGTTTTTTCATAAATCATCTCCTGATGAAATAGAAAACTACAGGAAAAAACAACAGCATAAACGATAAAGATAATATGAATATCGACTTCAATTACAAAATGATTGATTACCTTATAAAGTTCCGCTAAATTTGTAAACCACGATTGTTAGACCTACCTTTGAATTAATCATGTCTCTCTCTGCCTCTCTCACACTGTATTTTAGACCTACCACCACTTCCATAACCCCCACCCCTTAAAGCAACCCTCTGCAACCCATAACCATATCTATGCTTCTCTCACCCTACCACCACTTAACCCCTACAAGCACCCCTCCTAAAACAAACCCTACCAACACCCACCAAACCCCATTCACCAAACCCCTAAAGCAACCCCTCCTACCCCATTCAACCCTCCTAAAACAATCCCCCACCCCTATCTAAAACAATCCCCCACCCCTTGCAACCCCCTCCTACAAAACAATCCCCACCCCTTAGACCTACCAAAATCAACCCCACACTCTTCCCAAAACCTCCCAACCCACTCAATTAACCATGCTTCTCTCACACTATATTTTAGACCTACCACACTTCCATAACCCCCACCCCTACAAGCAACCCTCCTTCTACCTAAAACCAATCCATAACCCCCTTCCCAAAACCCGCCCCCAACCCAAAACCACCCACGGCCCATCACCACCGCCACAACCAAGAACTCGGAGTTTCCCCGAAAACCTTGATTGCCGCTGCAACAACCCTTTATACAGAGGCATAGTTCCGATTCCCAACCACTAATAAAACGAAGCCGTTTGTTTTTTGGAAAACTTTTATCTCTTTTTGTAGCAGGAAATGAACAACCGGAAGCGGATGGGGGAGGGGGGGGGGGGAGGAGAGGGAGGGGGGAAGGGAGTGGTGAAGGTTTTTTTTCTCTCTCTCTGAACACAGCAAATAATCTACGGCAGCTCCGTATTTTCATTAGAACTACAATGGGTGACTTTTTTTTTCCACGACACCTCTGAATGAAAGTTTTAATTGTCCAGCTTCATAAACATTTTGTGTGTGTGAGTGTGTGTGTGTGTGTGTAGGTGCGCGCGCGCTCATGTAGAGGAAGATGGAATGATTGCAATTGTTTCCTGAATTGAAATGGTAATTTTCCATTGTTGAGAATTTCTGACTTTGCGGTTCTTGTGTCGTTGCTTCAAATTAAGTCTAAAATAAAAATCATCATCATTTTCCTTTGTTTCACACCACTTCAAAAATAACCCCTAAAATATTATTTAATAACCAGTCATTAAAAAACTGAAGGGTAACAACATAAATCGGGAATTTTAACGTTATATGTTGAAATATTTTGAACATTTGGCTGAAACTAGTCTTCATTATACTTGGGCCGTCAATAAACGCCACAATAGAAATGGCGGTTGTCATTATAATAAATATGCAGTCCCTTTAGTTGACTTCGTGTATTTACATTTGTGGCTTTTCTGAATTTATCTGGATTTACACAATATTTGCTAACCCGCTATCTCTGTTCATGGGTTTGATGCTATCATTATTAAATGATGGGTGGAACATATATCATTATCTTACGCTTTCCTTTTCGAGTCATTAAATCATAAAATATAATCTCTCTCTCTCTCTATATATATATATATATATATATATATATATATATATATATATATATATATATATATATATATATATATATATACACACACACATATATGTATATGTACATCAAAAGAGAGAGAGAGAGAGAGAGAGAGAGAGAGAGAGAGAGAGAGAGAGAGAGAGAGAGAGAGAGAGAGAGAGAGAGAGAGACCTTATACTTCATAATTTAATAAATTGAAGCATGCATATATGTATATATATATATATATATATATATATATATATATATATATATATATATATATATATATATATATATATGTACAGATAGGTATACGTACATAGGTATATATACATATATTATATATATATAATATATTATATATATATATATATATATATATATATATATATATATATATATATATATATATATAAATATATAAAATGAATTAAATCTTGCATCAGCTCCACTCTAGAAAATCATCAAGAAAGAATGGAAACAGGACGGTGGACCAAAGCACTCCATCTATTTCCTGATTCAAAATTCATTTACAAAGGAAAAAGGAAAAAATCAAAAAACAAAAACGAGGAAAAAAAAGGCTAATCTCTCCCTGCTGAAGTAGATTCTAAAATAATTAAGGAAAATTAAAGTTCCACAAAGATCTTTATACAACGTAATCTTTTATACTTTTCAGCCATTCAATACTGAACTTTACAGTAAATATTCTAGCAATATGTAATAAAGAAAGGCGAGACAAGTGTATTCATTCGCCACTGAACGTCCATTTGACGAGCCGCAATCTCCGAATCCCACTGTATTTAATGTTCGGCCAACACTGGATTAAAAAAAAAAAAAAAAAAAAAATCTACTCCTCGGTACGCTGCATATTGCGTATTTCTATCTGCCCAAACGACGACCTTTTTTTTTTTTGAGTAAGTAAAAGAGGATCAGGTTATGCATGTGGAAATAAACAACAAGTAAAAACTGCGCCGAAGTTTCTTCAGCGCAATCGAGTTTTCTGTGCAGCCGCTACAGCGTATAATTAAGACCACCTAAACTAGATCTATCTTTAGGTAGTCTCTGCATAATGCTGTATGAGCCGCGGCCCATGAAACTTTAACCACGGCCCGGTGGTGGCCTGTCCTATATCGTTGCCAGACGCACGATTATGGCTAACTTTAACCTTAAATAGAATAAAAACTACTGAGGCCAGAGGGCTGCAATTTGGTATGTTTCATGACTAGAGGGTAGAGGATCAACATACCAATTTGCAGCCCTCTAGCCTCAGTATCTTTTAAGATCTGAGTGCGGATAGAAAAAGAGCGAACAGAATAAAGTGCGGGCGGACAGACAAAGCCGGCGCAATAGTTTTCTTTTACAGAAATCTAAAAAATGAAACCTCTCTTTAGGAAAAAAAGATATAAAAAAATCATGTGAATTCGACTGTTAGACAGAATTCGCTCAATAATTAGGACGACACTGTTACCTTACGTTGTTCCTCCTCTAATTAAAACCTTCATAACGGCAATATTTCCTTTCGTAATTACAAGTACAATATGGAACTTTAGTTACTTATTGTATTTGGGGGAAGAAGTTTCTTTTTAATTCTCAGAACTAAATTTAAAAATTTGAACTTCTAGAGCCTTCCAAATCTAGATGTATGTCTTTCCGTAATCACTTGGTTACTACTAAATTCCTTTCTTCTTTGCAATGAGAGAGAGAGAGAGAGAGAGAGAGAGAGAGAGAGAGAGAGAGAGATGGATGTGGGTAGCTGATGAATCCAAAGAGATCTCTAAGATGGGCAAGATAAGACAGTATAAGAGTAATGGAAGCCCGACACGAGAGAGAGAGAGAGAGAGAGAGAGAGAGAGAGAGAGAGAGAGAGAGAGAGAGAGAGAGAGAGAGGGAGAGAGAGAATGTGATATATGGTGAATCTAGAGAGAGCTGTGAGATGGACAGGATAAGATATTATAAGAACAATGACAGTCGACTACACACACACACACAGAAAGAGAGAGAGAGAGAGAGAGAGAGAGAGAGAGAGAGAGAGAGAGAGAGAGAGAGAGAGAGAGAGAGAGAGAGAGAAATGTTGGTAGATGACGAATCCAAAGAGATCTCTGAGATGGACAGGATAAAGTAAAGTAAGCAAACTGACAGCCGACAAGAGAGAGAGAGAGAGAGAGAGAGAGAGAGAGAGAGAGAGAGAGAGAGAGAGAGAGAGAGAGAGAATATGCCGAACGAGGCCAATTTGAGATTAATGCAACATGGAGGCCCAAGAAGATTGCTAAAAGATAAACCGCGCAGGTAAAAAAAAAAAAAAAAAAAAAAAAAAAAAGGAGTACCGTCTGAGGAACGTTGAGTAGAGTAGCACAGGAGTTTTCCATTTGGATAATCCACCAAATGAATCAGGCCCACTCTTAGGCCTACGAAGGGGAACCACACACGCGAACCGCCGGAGTAAAGAAATGATGGCATTATCGAAATGAAACAGCGGCAAATAAGTTTTAGTTTTTTTTATGGAAAATTAATATTCTCCATCTGTACTAAAGTATGGTGCAAATATAAAGTAATTCACGACTTGACTTAATGTTGAATCAAAAGCCAATGATGTCATTTAAAAAAATTAACATATAAAAAAATTAACTCTGACTTCTCCTACAAATAGGTAAGAGAGAGAGAGAGAGAGAGAGAGAGAGAGAGAGAGAGAGAGAGAGAGAGAGAGAGAGAGAGAGAGTTGAATTAAAAACCAATGATGTCATTTAAAAAATTATAATATAAAAAAATTAACTCTGACTTCTCCTACAAATAGGTAAGAGAGAGAGAGAGAGAGAGAGAGAGAGAGAGAGAGAGAGAGAGAGAGAGAGAGAGAGAGAGAATGTTAAAGAAAAAACCGATGATGTCATTTTAAAAAATCAAAATATAAAAAAATAATTTTGACTTCCCTACAAATAGGTGAGAGAGAGAGAGAGAGAGAGAGAGAGAGAGAGAGAGAGAGAGAGAGAGAGAGAGAGAGAGAGAGAGAGAATGTTGAATAAAAACCAATGATATTTAAAAAATTAAAATATATAGAAATTAACTCTGGCTTCCCTGCAAATAGGTGAGAGAGAGAGAGAGAGAGAGAGAGAGAGAGAGAGAGAGAGAGAGAGAGAGAGAGAGAGAGAGAGAGAGAGAGAAATTTACAGATACGAGTACAATGCTTAGAGGAGGTATGAAACTAAAAGCCAGCTGGAAGGAAATCGTAGTGGGTATTACGGTGACATGATAAAATTTAACCACCGAATGACAGTCAAAGGAAAATTAAGAATAAATGCAAAAAGACCTCCCCTCCCACCAATTTCAATTGGCAAGCGAGGAATATCTAAGTCTGACTGTCCAGGTAGAATATTATGACCCCAGGTTGAAGAGACTTATCGAAAAAAATGATAAATTAAGTTCGGAATTCTGAAGGGAGGGGTAAGTGTCAGATGAAGGGGAGTCGTTAAACTTCTGCTGTCCCCTCTCCAATCTTCTCCTTCTCCTCCTCCTCCTCCTCCTCCTCCTCATTCTCTTCTTCCGCTTCGTCCTCTTCCTCATCCTCCTCTTCGTCCTCCTCTTCCTCATCCTCATTCTCCTCTTCCTCCTCCTTTTCCTCCTCCTCATCCTTCTCCTCTTCCTCATCCTTATCCTCCTCTTCCGCCTCATTCTCCTCTTCTTTCTTCTCGTCTTCCTCCTCATCCTCATTCTCTTCTTCCTCCTCATTTTCCTCTTCCTCATCCTCCTCCTCCTTTTCCCGGGATCCAACAGTTTCCCCTCTTCGGCGAGAATCCCAAGTCATCTCAGGAGGGAGAGAGTCCTTAATCTCTTCCCTTAGAACAACTTGAAAGAATTAAAATCCTTCAACTCTGTCTTTTCAAGTTCCAGACGAGATAAATCTTGAGCGGTATATGAAACTATCAGGGCATCGCACCTCTGTTTTTTTTTTTATATTTTGTAAATTTCGTTTCACTGTTTACAGTACTTTTCATTCCCTCTTCAGAGTAAATTGGAATAAAACACCGTGTGTGTACCCTCCAACAGATAATTTATATTTTTTGGTTATCCGTAAAACTATTGTGCCGGCTTTGTCTGTCCGTCCGCATTTTTTCTGTCCGCCCTCAGATCTTAAAAACTACTGAGGCTAGAGGGCTGCAAATTGCTATGTTGACCATCCACCCTCCAATCATCAAAAATACCAAATTGCAGCCCTCTAACCTTAGTAGTTTTTATTTCATTTAAAGTTAAAGTTAGCCATAATCGTGCTTCTGGCAACGATATAGGCCAGGCCACAAACGGGCCGTGGTTAAAATTTCATGGGCTGCGGCTCATAAAGCATTATACGAGGACCACCGAAAGATAGATGTATTTTCGGTGGCCTTGAATATACGCTGTAGCGGCTGTACAGAAAATTCGACTGCGCCGACGAAACTTCGGCGCATTTTCTACTTGTTTTAATTACAGAAAATTGTGAACTCAAATAAAAGACATCAAAACGAGATTATCGTAACAACAAAGGTTTCCCATGTGGAAAGTGTAATACAGAAAACTGAAAAAAAAAAGTTATTAGGTAAAATAGGCTGACACATAATATAACATCTAATTTTCTCATCAATTTTCCCATTACGTCTCTCTCTTGCTAATGGCGAATTATTGAACAATAATTCAATAACTTCCCCAAGCAACGTCAAACGAAGACAGGTAATTCGTTTTTTCCCCATTTTTACTCCGGGCAACGGCGCGTGAACCGCGAAATTAGAAAAGCACGACAATGGAAAAAGGAACGTCATTTAAATTAGGGAAACGCTAATAAGTTTCCCCTTTTCGCCGCTGAATGAACGCGGCCGCAAGCGCGCAAACGCACAAAGAAACAAACACACACACACATTAAATGTTTATCAGAGTGAACAATTAAAAATTTCCATTGAAAGCTGCTGCTGCCGCCGCCGCCGTCCAAAGAATCGTCTTTTGTAGTTCTAATGAAACTGCGCAGCTGTCAGAGATTATTTGGTACGTTCAGAGACACCCATAGATAACGCTCCCCTCCCCCCCCCCTTCCCCCTATCCTCCGCCCACACCACCCCCTGTAGCCTCCAGCTATTCATTTACTGCTACAAAAAAAGAGAGAGAGAGAGAGAGAGAGAGAGAGAGAGAGAGAGAGAGAGAGAGAGAGAGAGAGAGAGAGACTTTTAACAAACAAACGACTTCGTTTCATTAGTGGTTGGAAATCGGAACTATGCCTCTGTATATTTTGATGCAGCAATCAAGGTTTTAGGGAAACTCCGAGTTCGTGGTTGCGGTGGGGACTGGGTGGGGTATGTGGCACGAGGGGGGGAAGGGGGTTCCAGGTGGGGTTTCATTATTTTGGGGAGGAAGGGCTGATATAGGAGTTGGGTTTGGCAGGGGGAGGGGGTTCCAAGTGGGGTTCATTAGTTTGGGCGGGGCCTGTTAAAGGAGTGGGGTTTGGCAACCAGAAGGGGGTGTTGGAGGGTTCAGACAGGGATGCATTTATGGGGAGTTGGGGGCATTTATAGGAGTGGGGTTTGGCAATCAGAAGGGGGTGGAGGGTTCAGGTAGGGATGCATTTATGGAGAGTTGGGGGCTTTATAGAGAGTGGGGTTGGCAAGGGGGTGTTGGAGGGTTCAGGTAGGGATACATTTATGGGGAGCTGGGGGCATTTATAGGAGTGGGGTTTGGCAAC
>NC_089791.1:26615887-26635887 GCF_040412425.1 Macrobrachium rosenbergii | reverse complement strand
ATATTAACTTAATACCCAGCTAATATTATAAGAAAAACTCCTTTTATAAGACTACACAGTTTGTTGAAAATACAGTAACTGCAATCCTTGCCAGAGCCTAAATCTACCAAATTCCTTTAACATCTTACTACACAAATTCAATACTCTACTGTATTATTCTCTGCTTTAATATTCTTACTTTTTATGTCCGGTATTTTCCGGTAGCTTCTTGCATTCACATTCATATATGACTAAAGTCCCTTGATAATTGTTATACATCTATATACGTACACACAATAAACATCATTTGGAAATGGAAAACGGAGGTAACTGTATGCTATTTCATCTGCCACATAATCTTTCCCGAGATGTAACCGAGTACTGAGACCTTTCCCTGAAAAAAGCGGGACGCCATATCTTAAAAACTAACCATATAATTTTCTTGAAAATATTCTCCTTATGTTTCCAACACCCAAATTACAGAAGTTTCTCAATTAAACCTAATCTGACCTAACTTGACCTAGGGGCATGACAAAAAAAATCGGGGCTGGTGCAGTACTAGCATACATCTCAAGAATTTGCCACCCGTTCAGTATAACTCTCAACATACTTTTCATTATCTAAACTATTCTGACAATACCATAAACCAAAGACACACACACACAGAGAGAGAGAGACAGAGAGAGAGAGAGAGAGAGAGAGAGAGAGAGAGAGAGAGAGAGAGAGAGCATCAGCCGCATTCAATCAATCTTTGAATGCCCATTTATAGTTATTCAGTAGATGAACCCTATTCATATGGAACAAGCCCACCACAGGGGCCACTGACTTAAAATTCGAGCTTCCAAAGAATAAGGTGTTCATTAGGAAGAAGTAAGAGGAATAAAGGGAAATACAGAAAGAAGAGATCCCACTCATTAAAAAAATAAATTAATGCATTGCATTTTCGCTTTAACTTCTTTAATACGTAAAAAGCCCTCAGATCCCGACGGATGGCCAGACACATAAAATATCAATTCTGCTGACAGGGAGATTGAAAGGTGATATTCCCGAACGGCTATGAAATGACCCTTTATGGATTTTTCAAAATGTATGAAAGTGGGTTGGGTAAGTCGCTGGAATAAAGGGTTAGACAATAAGGAACGCCAATAGAAGTTTGGTTATGTAATAATAAACAAAATACTAAGATATGATTAACTGTAGCAAACTGAAGTTAAGTGGAAACTCTTGCTTGTTTAAAGTAGGATTTAGCTATATTCCAGCTGGTTTTCGTTTAAATATAGTTTTATTACAAACATCACTATCTTCGGAGAAAAGTCAAGTATACCTTAGTTTTACCAGACCACTGAGCTGATTAACAGCTCTCCTAGGGCTGGCCCGAAGGATTAGACTTATTTTACGTGGCTAAGAACCAGTTGGTTACTTAGCAACGGGACCTACAGCTTATTGTGGAATCCGAACCACATTATAGCGAGAAATGAATTTCTACCACCAGAAATAAACTCCTCTAACTCTTCATTGGCCGGCCGGAGACTCGAACTCGGGCCTAGCGAGTGCTAGTCCACAGCTCTACCGACTCACCCAACGAAGAGCTATTAGCTGGAGTAAATTGAAATTAAGTGGAAACTCTTGCTTGTTTGCGATGAGATTTAGCTATATTCCAGCAGGGCTTCAATTAGATATAGTATTATTATAGATATATCTCTACCTTTGGAGAGAGAGTATTATAATGTCATTTCCATACAAAAAATTAATGGTTCCGAAAATGCAAGCAGTAAGAGATTAACACCCTCTTTGCTCTTCCTACTACAGTACCGGGCCAAATTTCCCAAATCCCTTCCCTCTCACGCTAAATTTATTTTCATTACCTGTTCCCATACCTGACACCATTAACTGCCACCCATTGCCCCACCCCCTCCCCCCCAACAAACACAAACAAAAATCTTTGCTTGAACCCACCCTGACTGCAATAGGACCCATCCCTCAAGCACCACCACCAAGTTAGTTTCCTCAAAACCTTGCCTGTTACTTCAACCCTTTGTAACGAATTTGAATATAAAATCTAAGCCAAAGACCAAGCTCTGGGACCTTTGAGGTCACTCAGCGCTGCTGAAAGGGAAATTGGGAGTAAAAATATTTTAAAGATGTTTCAGGAGGAAAACTTCGCAGTTGCACTATGAACCAGTTATTAGGAGAGGGTGGAAAGTAAGATGGAAGAAAGAGAATATGAAAGGAGTTGCAGTCAAAAGAATGAAAGGGGTTGCTGCTAGGGGCCGAAGGGATGCTGCAAAGACTGTTAAGTAATGTCTACAGTGCGCCGCGTGAGGTGCACTGACTGCACTATCCCCCCCCACCACGGGGTCTTTGTATTGGGAGGTGGTTCCTACTAGTGACCACTAATAAAACAAAGCCATTTGTTTCTGAAAAGCCGTTTTATTTTCTGTAGCAGGAATTGAACACCTGGGTGGAGGAGGAGGAGGAGGAGGAGGAGGAGGAGGAGGAGGAGGAGGAGGAGGAGGAGGAGGAGGAGGAGGACGAGGAGGACGAGGAGGAGGAGGAGGAGGAGGAGGAGGAGGAGGAGGAGGAGGGAGGGAAGTCTGTGAACACAGTAAATAATCTACATCAGCTTCGTATTTTCATTAGAACTACAATAGGTGACTTTTTTATTTTTTTGGACGACACCTCTGAATGAAAGTTTTAATTGTTGGGCTTCATAAAGGTGTGTGTGTGTGTGTGTGTGTGTGTGTGTGTGTGTGTGTGTGTGTGTGTGTGTGTGTGTGTGTGTGTGTGTGTGTGTGGAAGCGCTTCTCGGGGCCATGGGAGGCTGATAATAATTTCCTGAATTAAATGAAAAATTTTTCAAATGTTAAACTTTTTTAATTTAGAAAATGATATTTTGTAATTAAGGGAAGAAAAAATACAACTTATTCGCCCACTCTTGGTTTTTAATACAATAAAGTTTTAATATAGTATCATGATTAAAATACATCAGAACTAACGCAAAAGAAAGCGATTAATTTAGACTAACTTTAAACAAGGTTTTTATAATGTTTTCGTGAAATGAGACTGTTCGGTCTCATTATAATTGACTGTTTTGTCTTCTATATCATCTTCATCGCCTCCGACACCCGCGTGGCTCAATGGACGTCAGTGAAATTCCGTAATGGGCGACAGTGAAATTTCGCAAAGTGGGCGTGTTAAATTCCGTAATGGGGCGTCATTGAAATTTCGCAACGGGCGTCAGTGAAATTTTGCAATGGGCGCCTTCCGTGAGCGTCAATTCCGCAATGGGTGTCATTGAAATTCCGTAATGGGCGTCAGTGAAATTCCGCAATGGGCGTCAGTGAAATTCCACAATGGGCGTCTGTGAAACTCCGCAATGGGCGTCAGTGAAATTCCGCAATGGGTGTCAGTGAAATTCCGCAATGGGCGTCATTGAAATTCCGCAAAGGGCGCCAGTGAAATTCCGCAATGGGCGTCAGTGAAATTCCGCAATGTGGGTCAGTGAAGTTCCATAATGGGCGTCAGTGAAATTCCGCAATGGGCGTCAATGAAATTATGCAAAGGGCGTCAGTGAAATTCCGCAATGGACGTTAGTGAAATTCCGCTATGGGCGTCAGTGAAATTCCCAAAGAGCATCAGTGAAATTCCGCAAAGAGCGTCAGTGAAATTCTGCAATGGGCGTCAGTGAAATTCCGCAATGGGCGTCAGTGAAATTCCACAATGGGCCTCAGTAAAATTCCGCAAAGGGGCTCAGTGAAATTCCGCAAAAGGCCTTAGTGAAATTAAGCTACATACGTCTTTCCTGTCCTTTCACTCCCACAAATCTCCACTGATCTCCAGCAGCCAGTCTCAGACTCTAATCCAAGTAGGGCATGTTCAAACCATCTGCGTCTTCCATTCATCATTTCCTCATTTGCATATGGAACATCCAACGTTTCCACTAAGTCATCTATAAATCTATCCTGCCATCTGGCCTCTAATATTCTTCGTAGAGCTTTATTCTCTGGCCTCCAATATTCTTCGTAGAGCTTTATTCTCTGGCCTCCAATATTCTTCGTAGAGCTTTATTCTCTGGCCTCCAATATTCTTCAAAGAGCTTCATTCTCTGGCCTCCAATATTCTTCGTAGAGCTTTATTCTCTGGACTCTAATATTCTTCGTAGAGCTTCATTCTCTGGCCTTTAATATTCTTCGTAGAGCGCTATTCTCTGGTCTCTAATATTCTTCATAGAGCTTTATACTCTGGCCTCTAATATTCTTCGTAGAGCTTTATTCTCTGGCCTCTAATACTGTTCGTAGAGCTTTATTCCCTAGCCTCTAATATTCCTCGTAGAGCTGTATTCCCTGGCCTCTAATATTCTTCGTCGAGCTTTATTCTCTGGCCTCTAGTACTGTTCGTAGAGCTTTATTCCCTGGCGTCTAATATTCCTCGTAGAGCTTTATTCTCTGGCCTCCAATATTCTTCGTAGAGCTTTATTCTCTGGCCTCTAGTACTGTTCGTAGCATAGAGCTTTATTCCCTGGTCTCTAATATTCCTCGTAGAGCTTTATTCTCTGGCCTCCAATATTCTTCGTAGAGCTTTATCCTCTGGCCTCTAGTACTGTTCGTAGCGTAGAGCTTTATTCCCTGGCCTCTAATATTCTTCGTAGAGCTTTATTCTCTGGCCTCTAGTACTGTTCGTAGAGCTTTATTCCCTGGCCTCTAATATTCCTCGTAGAGCTTTATTCTCTGGCCTCCAATATTCTTCGTAGAGCTTTATGCTCATATAAACAAAATCTTTAGAGATATCGCTACACTGGTACATCACGATTCATTTCACGATTCATTTCACAGAAGACATTCTTCAGCATGACTAGACCCTTTTTTTTTATTCACTACAGATCTATAATTGGTTGTTTTCCTTCTGAAGTTACGAAAACAATCAGTAATGAAACATTCCTATGATACCCAGTTCAAAAGAAACAAAAGTCATCACAATATCATCGTAAGCTACGTTCAATTATTCTTCTTTCTCTTGTCAATATAAATTAAGAAACTTCTACACTATTAAATCTACAACTAGAAATATAAAGTGGAGTACTGTTTCAAAATGTATGTCGCCTGAATTATGAGGCGTTTTTTCATTAACAGATGAAACGTACACAAAGTAACTCCTGTAAAAGGACACACGTTTAAAAGACGGAATTTTCACACTACAAAAATATCAGGAATGTTTGTATCGTATAATTCTGAACTTTCGAAAGTTATTTTGGTACGATTAAAGGATTGTCACATAAGTATTAGGAATAACAGTACTGAAATTAAATCAAAATAAGAACATTAATATCTATTATACTAAATGATGTAGTTTTCCTAACAAATGCCAAAAACAATATTTAAATCAAATCAAATTTAAAACATTAACATCTATTGTACTTAAGGATGTAGTTTTCCATACAAATGCCAAAAAAATACTAAAAAAAAACACAAATATAAATATAAAAAAATAAAGAAAACAAAGAAACGAGTTTTCCCCCCAAAATATGCAAACAGGAAATTTTTAAGAAGCACAAATAAAAAAAATAAGAAAACATGAAACGAGTTTTCCCAAAAAAATGCAAAAAAAAAAAAAAAAAAGCACATATATAAAAAAATGAAAAAAAAAACAAGAAACGATCCCTTTGCAAACCCAGCCTCCTATCAAATTAAGAACTTTAATATCTATTATACTTTATGATGTAGTTTTCCAAACAAATGCTAAAAACAAAACTCAAAAAAGCACAAACACAAAAAAAAAAAAATAAAACAAGAAACGAGTTTTCCCCCAAAAATGCAAAAAAAAAAAAATAAAATAAAGCACAGATATATAAAAAAAACGCGAAAAAAACAAGAAACGATCCCTCTGCAAACCCAGCCTCCTTTCAAATCAAGAACATTATCATCTATTATGCTTAATGATGTAGTTTTCGAAATTAATGCAATAAAAGTAACTAAAAAAACCGCAAATATATATACGCGAAGAAAGCATAAAACGAGTTTTCCCCAAAAATGCAAAAACAAAAAAAAAAAAAAAAAATTTAAAGCACAAATATAAAAAAAATAAAGAAAACAAGAAACGATTTTCCCAAAAATGCAAAAAAAAAAATTAAAATGAAGGAAAATAAAAAAAAACGCGAAGAAAAAAAGAAACGATCCCTTTGCAAACCCAGCCTCCACCACCGCCGGGGAATCATGTTCTCTCTCTCTCTCTCTCTCTCTCTCTCTCTCTCTCTCTCTCTCTCTCTCTCTCCCCGTCTTGTAACCTGACGTGAATTTGTCGGCGAGGTCGCCTTACGAGCGATGCGGTCTCGAGTTTCCCCAAACAGAAAATGAGACTCTTTATCAGGATGTCTCGCATCCGGCCAAAGGCACTCGAGAAGTCGGGGGAAAATACGCAGGCTGTTTTCTTTTTTTTATTCTCTCTTTTTTCCGATTGACGACGGATGCATAACGAGAAAGGCTTCAGACTTCCATGGTCTGGGAAGGTGGTATACGTGTGTTCTTTTACGTCTGCGTGAAGTATACATACAGGCATACCAATATATACATATGCACACAAACAGACACACACGTTGTGAGTATAAATATATATATATATACATATATATATATATATATATATATATATAAAGCACAGAGCATTTTCATGATTTATTGTGCCACGTTTCATTAAACATCTCGGTTGCATATATATATATACATATATATATATACAAATATTATAGATTTACATATACATATATCTATATACATATATCTATATACATTTAAAAAACAAATCAGAACAGTATAAAAACACATAACGTAAACTTAAAAGCTAAAATATAAAAAGACGTATATATATATCATATTTATAGACAAAATAAATATATATATATAATAAACGATATAAAATATATATAAAAAACAAAAGGACACTCACTCAAACTGGATGGTATCTAATGGGCAGTATTTATTTATTTTGATACCATCCAGTTTGAATGATGTCCTTATTTTACGTCTTTTTACATTTGTTAAGTTTTTTAAGCTTTTAAGTACTTCTACTAATGCACAGAACAATTCTGCTATATTTTACTTTACTGAGGATGTCAATGTAGTAAAGAGTATTTTGTCGAAATATTCTAAGAGTTAGAGAGAGAAATATTTGAGAGAAAATGAACTGAGATGGTTTGTGAAACGTCGAGAATAAAGAGAAAATGAGATGAGAGGGCAATCATATACAGTATACACTATTTTATATATATATATATATATATATATATATATATATATATATATATATATATATATATACACATGTAATTGTAATAACCACATTTATGCACCATCCAGTTTGAATGAGATCCTTTTAGTAATTCAACTGATGCACAGAACAATTGTGTATCTGATAAAGTTCTTCACATATTTCCGGATACGAGTCAGAACCAGAGAAGCCTCAGTTCCAAATATGAAGAATAGAGAGAGAATATTCTGACACTCTGGATGCGTGAGAGAGATCCTGGTCACTTTTACCGACTCAAAAATTACTTCACATTCCTGCGTTTGGGTTCTAAGACTTTGTAGTGACAAACGTAGTTCCAAAAAAAGAATAGCAATTAATATTCTGAAGATGCGTGTTTGAACTAAAATTGCTTCATTGCATAACAAACACATAAAAACACATATATTTGTATGTATATATATATATATATATATATATATATATATATATATATATATATATATGTATGTATATATATATATATATATATATATATATATATATATATATATATATATATATATATATATATATATATATATATAATACACATATATATATATATATATAATATATATATATATATATATATATATATATATATATATATATATATATATATATATATATATATATATATATATATTATATATATATATATATATATGTGTATATATGTAATATATATATCTATATATGTATATATATAATGTTTTTAGTGTAGGAAGCCATAAGACTGATGGCTAACATTTAATGAAAAAGTTTGCGTATTCCTGTGATATGTGGTGAAATGCTGGTGATATTTTGACAATCTGGATTTTGTCACAACAAAACGCAACCATGTTCACATAACAAAATTCTAATTTAAATGTTTTTTATCTAAGTCATTTAAGAATATAGTTTTTGTCATTCTCCACATACGGACAAACATCAAAACATTCAAACATACACCAGTCACAAAAAAAAAAAAAAACCAAGTAAAAAATACGCCGAAGTTTCTTCGGCGCAATCGAGTTTTCTGTACAGCGTATAATCAAGGCCACCGAAAATAGATCTATCTTTCGGTGGTCTCGGTATAATGCTGCACGAGCCGCGACCCATGAAACTTTAACCACGGCCCGGTGGTGGCCTGGCCTATATCGTTACCAGAAGCACGATTATGGCTAATTTTAACCTTAAATGAAATAAAAATTACTGAGGCCAGAGGGCTGCAATTTGGTATGTACGATGATTGGAGGGTGGATGATCAACATACCAATTTGCAGCCCTCTAGCCTCAGTAGCTTTGTAAGATCTGAGGGCGGACAGAAAAAAGTGGGGACGGACAGACAAAGCCGGCACAATAGTTTTATTTTCAGAAAACTAAAAATCGTGTAATGAAAAATCATAATTATTGTTATATGTTCTTTTATTCAAATCTAATGTTATTTTGTAAAACTGCAAAGATACGTTGATAAATTGCCTGATTTTTCCCCCATTATCTGCTCTGTATTCTTAATCCGGCTTTTAAAAGAGATTATCGGGATTAACCTCGTTAAAGTCTTCATGCTAAGATTTATTCCAATAACGAAGAGTTGGGAACGGCATTGCTTCTTAAATCAGTTTTTTTATTGCCTTTTTTTATTAAATCTGTTTTTATTAATTTTTTTATTAAGATTTTTATTAAGACGTTTTATTAAGTTTTTTTACTGAGTTCTTTTTTTTATTAAGCGTTTTATTAAATCTTCCTTTTCAGTAAGTATTTTATTAGGCCTTTTTTAAGTCTTTTTATTAAGCATTTTTTATTAAGTTTCTTTATTAAGCCTTTTTTATTAATTTTTTTCTATTTTCTTTTTTGTTAAGCCTTTTTTATTAAGTCTTTTTAATTAAATCTTTATCACGTTTTTCTCTTTTAAGTCTGTCTCATTAAGCCTTTTTTAAAATTTTCTATTAAGTTTTTATGAAGCTTTTTTAATCTTTTTTTTTATTAAGTTCTATCTCTATTAACCTTTTTTATTAAGCATTTTTTATTAAGTCTTTTTTTTATTAAAGATTTTCGATTAAGTTTTTTCTCTGTTAAGTCTTTTTCATCAAAACTTTAAAATTTGTTTAAAAGTTTTTATTAAGTCTTTTTTAATCTTTTTTATTAAGTTTTTTCTCTATTAAGTCCCTTTTCATTAAGCCTTTTCTAATGTCTTTTTTATATTAAATCTTTTCAAGTTTTTTCTCTATTAAGTCTTTTTCATAAAGCCTTTTTTAATTTTGCTTATTAAGTTTTTATTAAATATTAAGTATTTTTTTTTTAATTTTTAGGTCTTTTTTACTAAGTCTTTTTTTAAATTAAATATTAAGTCTTTTTTATAATTTTTTGGGTCTTTTCTTTACCAAGTCTTTTCTTATTGAACTGTTCCCTGAAACTCGCTATAAAAAGTTTCAACGATATTTTATCATGCTAGTTTTACATTTTCAATTTAAATTAATAAAACAGATTTAATGAAAAAACTTAATACAAAAAGACTTAATAAAAAATAATAAAAAAAATAAATAAAAAAAAAAACTTAATAAAGCAGCAATGCCGTTCCCAGCGCATCGTACTCGGAATAAATCACATCAGGAAGACCTTGACGAGGTTAATCCCGGTAATCTCTTTTATGAAGCCGGATTAAGAATATAAAGCAGGTAATGGAATGAAAAAAAAATCAGGTAATACATCGACATCTCTTGCAGGTACAGAAAATAACATCGTTCAAAATACAGTACTTGTGATCTTGCATTACGTAATTATTATTGTGAATGGTATTTGTCTAAGTGCGTGTGTGTTATTATGTACATTATGTAATTCAATATTTTCAGGCCTTTGTATTCTGACACACACATATACTGTGTATATATATATTACATACATAGTTACATATGTATGTATGTAATATATATATATATATATATATATATATATATATATATATATATATAAAGTCAATAAATAATTCAACTCTCGTATGATGCCATAAAAGATGGTCCCACAGGTACACACCTGAAACATACACACACACACACACACACACACACACAAAATCAACAATAAACAAACAGATCTCACAGAGAAGTCCTCAACCTCAACCCATTAATGAGAAATGACGCCGTGTTCCCCCCCACGTTCATTGTATTCATGACGATTCCATTATTCAATAGGCCCTCATTATTTTCTCTAGCTTATTCGATTTCCAGCCGAGGAAACTTCAGGGAACTCCGCGCGGGAGGATTTTCTCTTTTGGCGGAACTCGACGGGAAAACATTTTTGCTGAATTCGTAATGGAGCTTAATATTTCCGAAGAAAATAAAAATGCATGGCGATTCGCGGCGGCGGCGGCTGCTCCAGCAATCTGAAAATGTTTGAGTCGGGGCATTCTTTTAGCGACAGATATTTTTTTTCTTTTTGGGATTTTTTTTTTTGTCATTCGTTTCTATTGTCGAAGGAAAATAAAATATAATTCATATATATATATATATATATATATATATATATATATATATATATATATATATATATATATATATATATACATTATATATATATATATATAATTTATATATATGTATGTGTATATATATATATATACATATATGCATATATACTGTGTATATATATATATATACATATATATATATATGACTATTTATCACATCACCGTGATATATATCATAATATATTCATACATAATATATATATGTATATAAGTCCACCGTCCCGTGGGATCGAACCAGCGACGGACGAGGAATCAGGATACAGTATAACCAGTCGGCCGACGGGACGGTGGACTTATATCAACTAAAATTCCTTCGGTAACATATATAAAATATATATTTGAAGCTTTATATATATATATATATATATATATATATATATATATATATATATATATATATATATATATATATCACTGACAAATGTACGTCTAGATTAACAGTCATATCTTACAAATGACAAACTTGAGCAGGGAAATGTAAAGAAGAAAACTATCAAGCTACTTCTTTGGCAATAAATAACCTAATAAATATCATGAAAGCGGGAGCTTAATTTCCCCTCATCGTATTATAATTTCCTCGCGAACCATACTTGACTTTAACCTGAAAGCAAGTGATATTTCTCCTAGCAAAAAAAAAAAGTCCGGACGTATTTCGAAAGAATCTTGCACACGTTAAATCCTGTCCTGATAAATCTCTATAATGTCGAATGAATATTGTATTCTTGTTTGTTTCAGTATCTGCAGTCATCATTTTCAGGATATATTTTACAATGAGAGAAAGGGGACGCATCCCGAGGATTGAATTTCAAAGCGTTTGTTATTCAGTACCAAGGGTTTACGCTTTTTTTTTTATTCACCATGAAAGCACACGCGAAGAAGTACAACTTCCTATAATTTCAAAATACGTTTCTGTCAGTTTACACAAAAATGCTTTCAAAAAAAAAAAAAAAAATACCAAGGGTAAATGTATAAGATTCAGAGACGGGATGAACAGACAAGATTATGAAATACATTACTCACACTCCCTAAATAATGAGAAATTATCACACACGCTATATATAATTCTTAGTTCACTGATTATTCTAATAAAAAAAATAAAAAATATACGAAAAGATAACATTTCCGTTCATTAGATTTTAGAATATATTAGATGACACTATCCAGATATTTCACCTAAAACATGACTTAAAAAATATAGTAATATTTTTAGTCTTGTCTCGTTAACAGAAGAACTGACGTAAATCAAGTTCTTCCACTTAAATACGGATACACTTAAAAGGAAAATATCAATCACCTCAACAAATGTTTATTGTTTTCCTGATTCGGTAACGGGAAAATGCATCAATGACTATTCTTTTCCTGATTCAGTAACAGGAAAATGCATCAATGATTATTATTTTCCTGATTCGGTAACGGGAAAAGGCATCAATTATCATTATTTTCCTGCTTCAGTAACGGGAAAAGGCACCAATATTTATTATTTTCCTGATTCGATAACGGGAAAAGGCATCAATGATTATTATTTTCTTGATTCAGTAACGGGAAATGGCATCAATGATTATTATTTTCCTGATTCGGTAACGGGAAAAGGCATCAATGATTATTATTTTCTTGATTCGATAACAGGAAAAGGCATCAATGATTATTGTTTTCCTGATTCAGTAACAGGAAAAAGCATCAATGATTATTATTTTCTTGAATCAGTAAAGGGAAAGGGCATCAATGATTATTATTTTCCTGATCCAGTAACGGGAAAAGGCATCAACTATTATTATTTTCCTGACCCAGTAACGGGAAAAGGCATCAATGAGTGTTATTTTCCTGATTCACTAACGGGAAAAGTCATCAACGATTATTATTTTCCTGATCCAGTAACGGAAAAGGCATCAATAATTATTATATTTCCTAATTTAGTAATGCGAAAAGGCATCAATGATTATTATTTTCCTGATTTAGTAACGTGGAAAAGGCATCAATGATTATTATATTTTCCTGATTCAGTAACGGGTAAATGGCATCAATGATTATTATTTTTCCGATTCAGTAACGGGAAAAGGCATCACCGCCCATTAATCCATAAATATTGTCGAAGGACTAAGCAATGATATCAGAGATTCTATTTCTACGCAACTGACAAAGGAATAGCAGAAACTACCAATCTTTTCGTTCCATAAACAAAGGTTTGGAAGTGTCCTTTGGAGAGAGAGAGAGAGAGAGAGAGAGAGAGAGAGAGAGAGAGAGAGAGAGAGAGAGAGAGAGAGAGAGAGACGGGGCCTTTGGCAAAGGTAAGGATGTCTGTGTTAGCGTTTGGTTAATTTACGACAGGTATCATCAACATAGGTTGATCTAATAAGACCATGAATAAAACACAGACAAGTAAATCAATGAGTTCATTTTGGATTTACTAATTTTTCTATTCGCATTTTTTTAAATAAAAGAAGAAATATAGAGATTAATCTTGGAGAGGATAATTAATCACAGACAGACAAGTTAATCAATGAGGACATTTCGGAATTCTCTCCTCATTCTTTTTTTAAGCAGGAGAAGAAACACAGAGATTAACCTTGGAGAAGATAATCACAGACAGACAACTTAATCAATGAGGACATTTCGGAATTTTCTTTTCTCATTCTTTTCGAACGAAAGAAGCAACATAGGGATTGACCTTGGCCGTATCCCTACACCTTGGAAAGGATAATTAACCAAAATAGGCTAAGAGCACACCAGTGAACACAAACAAAATCTGAAAAATTCAAAGAGTGAGAACAAAGGCTCTCCCTAATCCGCTTAATCTTAAGAAGTGAAAGTCTACCTGAATGCACGCGAACGTAGGTGTGTTATACATTCAAGATCTTGACATAATTACGACTTCTCCGGGAATAAATGCATACATAATTGCGACTTCTCCAGGAATAAATGCATAATCTGGAATTAATGCCGGGTGGAAGAAAGAAAATTCAGGTTACTCGCGTGTTATTTTAATGCTGAAGAATAATGATTCAGAACACCCCACAAGATGCATGAAAAAGCCGTTTCTAAATGTCACAGCAGTTTTTAAAGTTACTTGGAATCTTTCTTTACTTGCTTCCATTTGTTACAGAAATTCGCAATGACTGGCGTAGTAAAACCTCAAAAAAATGTTGCAGTAGAGAACAGATCAATTACTAGTATAATATAACCGCCTTTAGTTAAGGTAATTTTGACAAAAAAAAAAAAAAACAAGTTAAAAAATGCCGCTACAGCGTATAATCAAGACCACCAAAAATAGATCGATCTTTCGGTGGTCTCGGTATAAAGCTGTATGAGTCGCGGCCCATGAAACCTTAACCACGCCCCGGTGGTGACCTGTCCTATAGCGTTGCCAGACGCACGATTATGGTTAACTTTAACCTTAAATAAAATAAAAACTACTGAGGCTAGAGGGCTCCAATTTGGTATGTTTGATGACTGGAGGGTGGATGATCAACATAATAATTTGCAGCCCTCTAGCGTCAGTAGTTTTTAAGATCAGAGGGCGGACAGAAAAAGTGCGGAGGGACAAACAAAGACGGCACAATGGTTTTCTTTCACAGAAAACTAAAAATATATCACCAGCAAAAAAACCTACGACTTCCAAAGACAGGGGATTCGCCCCGAGCATAAATATGACCTGAGCATTCCCTGAAGCTGAAAGCAACTACTCTAAAATATGCATGGATATAAACTTAGCTTTCGAGGTAAATCCCCAAGTGGTTTGACCTTTTACCAGTCATCTAGATTTCACGTCATTTGCCGAGAGAGAAAGTGAAGAAATCGCTGATGTTTCGAAGGCACAGAATCAGGGGAGTTTTAACAAAACATAATTAGTTTCCGAGTCCTCTATTCTCGACGCATGATTATATAGAATCTATAGGTCACTATTCACCAGACACGTTTGTAATTGTAATCGCCACAATGCTCTCTTAAATTCTCGAATTCTTCACACTCTTTTGGATACACTTGTCACTGCAAAGCCTTGGATCCAAGTGCATACACTTGTCACTACAAAGCCTTGGATCCAAGTGCAGAGACTTGTCACTACAAAGCTTTGGATCCAAGTGCAAGAAATATGAAGCAATTATGATGTCCGGTAGCGGAATCGAACCCGCATCTCATAATCACAACGAGGTCAAGTGGTTCCCTTGGAGTATTCCACAGCTTGTTTTATACATCATAAAAAACAATAATGTCCTAAATTGTGAAGCTTGTAAAATGATCATTCTTACTCTTGTGCAAAAAAATATAATACAACATGCTCTAGAAATCTCCACGTCAAATAATATTTCTGAAAATGTCTTGATTGACGTTCAAACGGTATCGGCTTGATGGCCCAAGATTCAAAGCAAAATAAGAATAGATAGAAATAGCCTTCTGTCTTACACATCAGTCACGTATTTCATAATAAATTTTAAGTCACTACAGACAGATAATAGGACCTGGCAATCACTGTCAAGACATTCATAAGAAAAATATTTTTTTTTCATATTTGACGTAAATTTGGCAACTGCAGGAATAAGCGAAAGATAAATTTAAGATGAAGTGTTTATTGTAATTTATATGACTAAAAACCGACCTGCGTAGCTTATAATTTATTATTATTATTAAGGAGATGACCCTTATTCACAGAGAACAGGCCTGCAGGGGGCGATGACTTGAAATTCAAGCTTCCAGAGAATATGGTGTCCATTTGAAAGATATTACAGAAGATAATATAAGATACTGGAAGAAGAGATCAGTTACTAGACATCAAAGATAAACTAACAAATTAATAAAGAAATACGTATATATGTAAATAAATTATCAAAAGTATAAGGTGAATTATTTTAAGGTAGTAATGTATAAGCAGATAATATAACATACTTAGAAGAGATTCCAATAAGGTCAACACAGTCAAATATTCTTAAGACCAGTTAAAGCATTTAACTGCGGTTATACATATATACGAACATTGTAACTGACTGACTGACACTGACAGAGCTCGACCGACAGCCTGCAGAGAGAGAGAGAGAGAGAGAGAGAGAGAGAGAGAGAAGAGAGAGAGAGAGAGAGAGAGAGAAGAATGTAATTGTCATCATGATTATTTCTGACATAATAATCTTCCCTACTGAAACCTAAAACACGTCTAGAGTTTACCAAGTTACAGAAGTAGTCATTCGCATTAGAAGAATACTGGACACAATATTAATACTCTCTTTGCAAATTTGAATGAAAGAAAATGGTTCAGCAAGACCGCTGGTCTTCGTATGCTAAAGCAGCGACCATCCTTCCTTCCTCCCTCCATCTGCCATTCCTGCTGAGGCCATAAGCGAAATATGAACTTTTTACGAGGCATCCGGTAGCTCATATTTCCGTCAAAAAAATTATTCCGACTAATCTAGTGAAGTATGCTCACTAAAACAGAGAAATAAAAAAAAAAAAAAACACGGACATACGCAAAGACTAGGCAGTTTTGCTTTATTGTATTTCAAATTTTGTTCCGTTAGCCTATGCCTCAATTATGATTTTTATTATGTGATTAATGGAAATTTGGCTATTACCTCAAGCACTGGTGTCCTTACAGCCATCCAGGGCTTAACACAGTGAAAAGAGAGAGTTCGAGTGGTTGGACAGCAAGACTGGAGAAAGGAATTGGGAACGGAGGTAAAGTAAAAGGCTAAAAAGTGGGTTACAGCTAGGGGTCGAAGGAACGCTAAAAATCAACCCTTAGTAATACCTACAGTACACCACTCGAGGTGGACTGACAACACTGGCCCCCTATGGGGTATAGGAAATTTTTACATGCATGTTATCTTATTAAAGTTTTCTTTGTAGTTACCGAATCATTCAGTGAGACAGAAATTAAGGTTTAACATTTCTCCCTCAATGACATTCATTTAGGAGAAAGAAATATTGACAGACATATTCTATATAATTTATCATCAATTTCAGTGACGACTAAGACACAGTAACTCATTTTACCAATCGCAATAATTAACATGCAGTTGCAATAAACGCCAAGCTGAAAATTATTGAAGAAACTGAAACATATCAATATCATCTTGACAAGATACAATCATGCAAGCATACCCATTTTTGATAAGGGATCATTGTAAGATTCTAGACAAAGTCTTACCTGATTTCATATTTTTGAATATCCCCCCTCTTTCTCCTTTTTCCAAGCTGTTATCTTACATACGTGGTTTCGTGGATATATATATATATATATATATATATATATATATATATATATATATATATATATATATATATATATATATATATATATACAGTATATATATATATATATATATATATATATATATATATATATATATACTATATATATATAATGTACATACTGTATATATATAATGTACATACCACATTGTGATATATATATATATATATATATATATATATATATATATATATATATATATATATATATATATATATATATATATATATATATATATATATATATATATATATATATAAACATGACGTGACGCTGTACAGAGGAAGAATGATAAAATGATTTACCAAAATTCTGTATTGCAATAAGATACACACACACACATGAGAGAGAGAGAGAGAGAGAGAGAGAGAGAGAGAGACACTGTGCCATGCACACTTATCAGGAAGATTTAGATATATATCATTCACACCAACAAACTACTGTATAATTAAAAGAGAAATGTATCAAGTAAAACTTCCAAAATGATTTTCATAATACTGGCTAACTGAATATTAAAAAATCGCGAGAAAATTATTTCTGTTGGAGCCACCATTATCTTAATACCTCAATTCTTTCGAAATACGAGAAATAATAAATTTCTAGATAAAGTTTTCATTGTTCATCGGTGTTACCAATTTACGATCCCGAGGATGATTAAAAGCACAGCTTTTCATACTTAGCAGAAGTGAAGACTGTATCTAATACATTGCAGTTTCTAAAGACTTGGTTATAGCAACAATGGCATTACCGTTATTAACATAATCATCAATTGTTTGTTGTAAGTGACACTGGGTTGTTAGGAAGCCGAATAACAAAACTGTTTATTGAAGTAAGGCATAATTTAACCTGTCTGCAATCAATCATGCAGTGACCTGACTTGTTTTAGGTACTTTTAATCGCCTCAGTGACTTCATTATTATTATTATTTCGGTAGATGAAACCTATTCACATGGAACAAGCACATAAGGGCCATTGCCTTGAAATTCAAGCGTCCAAAGAATGTTGGTTTCAACCTCCCACCGCAGACCCAACACTGCAGCAGTAACTGATCATGATACAGGGCTAGTGATTTTTCATCGCCCTGGGGGAGACGCGAACCCGCGACATCTGAGTGGCAGCCACGACACTAACCACTATACCAGCGGACCAGCTTCACCAAAGGAAAAGCAATCCACTGATATAATTTGAACAAGATCTATTTATTTGATAACTTTGTACTTTTCATCAGGTTTCGATGCTTTTAAAATCCAGCCTACAGCTCCGGAGACACTGGCAACTCCGAGTGCCACTGTAATTTACGATTAATACCCAGAAATAATTCTGAATGTCAAAAGAAGTAACAAATTAATTAAATGTACTGGCCAAACCTTCTGGTCGAAGCCAGCTGAAATGTCAGATTACAGTATCGTATGTTACCCAAAAGGTCAGTCGATCAGACTTGACTTTCAGAGAGACAGGAATCTGTGTACTTTTTTTTCACCTTGAATCATTTATTTCCAGGAAAAGGGGACGAACATTAGCCATAAAAGATATATTAATTCTTGTAATAATCTCGTATATTTCTGGTGATTTTAGCGAAGGAAGTTGTTGATGGACTGTTGTGTACAAAGTATTACCTGCTATGTATTAGGTATTACCTGCAATATACTAAATATTACCTGCTATGTACTAAGTATTACCTGCTACGTAATAAATATTACCTGCTATGTAATAAGTATTGCCTGCTATGTACTAAGCATTACCTGCTATGTACTAAATATTACCTGCTATATACTAAGTATTGCCTGCAATACACTAAATATTGCCTGCTATGTACTAAGTATTACCTGCTACGTAATAAATATTGCCTGCTATGTAATAAGTATTGCCTGCTATGTACTGAGTATTACCTTCTACGAAATAAATATTACCTGCTATGTACTAAGTATTACTACTTATGCACTAAATGATTACCTGCCATGTACAAAGTATTACCAGTTATCAAACAAATTACGACGGCATAAAAAAAAACAATGTTTGAGCGTCACATAATATACATGTATGTTACGTCACAACGAGTGACAAGTAATGTGTTACTATTCAGGGTTTGTCCACATGGGCTGATGTTATATGTCACCAATAACTTATGTGAATATGACGTCACATCACACATGAAAATGGACGTGTGTTTCATGACGAACTGTGAAGGTTATTTCAGGTTCTTTTACGTAAATTTTTTTACTGGGTACATTCGAAAATCTTATAAATAATTTACGTTTGCTGAAATCGAAACTTTTTTTCACAATTTCATGGGTTTACAATAATATTATAGACCCTGGTGGCATAGTAATATTAAGCCAAAAGAAGTAATAATAAAACAGAGATATTACCAAATAAATAGCCCGGTTTGGCATAGTTTTCAATTTCTGAGCAAATATAAAAACTATAAAAAATAAACATATTACTAAATAAATACCCCCTTATGACATAGTTTTTAGTTTCTGAGCAAAAAATAGTTAATAAAATAGAGATATTACTAAATAAATAGCCCTTATGGCATAGTTTTTAGTTTCTGGGCAAAAAAAAATAGTAAAAAAACAAAAACATTACTAAATAAATAGCCCTTTACGGCATAGTTTTTAGTTTCCGAGCCAAAAAAATTTAATAAAATAAACATATTACTAAATAAACAATTAATTAGAAACAGCAATCACAAAGCCTGGCATAGAACCCCGAGACCTGATGCGGGTGGCAGTGGGTCACAATGGGGCGTGGGACGTAATCTGTTAATCCTCTTAAAAACATGAGTGTTTAATTTTCCATTGTTGTTTTTATGTAAATAAGCAGTTTAACATCGATAGGGTGAGTAGTAAATAATTTCAAAAGAATAACTGCAAAAAATTATTAACTAAGGATTCAGTGCTTAAAAAATAACTGACCACTATTATAAACTCTTCTTACCAACATTAGCTCTAAACAAATGTCGTGGGAATTATCATAATTACTTTAGTGAAAATTATCACC
>NC_089791.1:26610887-26613387 GCF_040412425.1 Macrobrachium rosenbergii | reverse complement strand
ATCTATGCATGTAAATAAAAGACTATGCTGCTATGCACAAAAGCATGATCAGTAAACCTCTAATATTATATATATATATATATATATATATATATATATATATATATATATATATATATATATATATATATACATATAAATATTTATATATATATACACACATATATATATATATATAAATATTCCTACTATTGTCAAAATATATAAAAGACTATATGCATAAAAGCAAGATCAGTAAACTCTAATATTAATATATATATATATATATATATATATATATATATATATATATATATATATCACAAAACCACACAACTTCACTCTGTATATATTTCCTACTATTCGTGTTAGGCTTCAATGAGACGGGATGGCTTAGATTCCAGATTCTTGAATTTACAAAGAACAAATTTACTTTCAAGTATATAGTCTTCTTCCTCAGGTACGATGCACTGATGAAGAAGATTGTGAAATGAGTAGTAGGCATCATATATATATATATATATATATATATATATATATATATATATATATATATATATATATATATATATATATATATATATATATATATATATAAGCATTAAGCTACAAACGTCCTTCAGTATCCAATTAGCTCTACCTGGGAAATAATATATTTTCATATGTTACCCAAGGGGTATTTTTTTTAGTTGATAATAAGTTGTCGTCCTTATCATCAACTAAAAATTCTCCGGGTAATATATGAAAATATATTATTTCCGAGGTAGAGCGAATTGATATCAAAGGACGTTTGCAGCTTAACGTTTGTAAATGAATCACGGTGATGTGATAGAATTCATTCATATATATACAGTATACTCAGTATATATATATATATATATATATATATATATATATATATATATATATATATATATATATATATATGTGTTTATATATACATACATACATATATATATATATATATATATATATATATATAATTTATAAGACACACACACACACACACATATATATATATATATATATATATATATATATATATATATATATATATATATATATATATATATATGTGTGTGTTCGTATAAAAATAAAAATTTTTCTTATTTAAACAAAAATAAAGATGCAAAGCTGCAGAAAATTATGATAACCACTATAGTTTCCTTTCTTGAACTCTGTGTTACTTCTAAGCCATCAGAAGTTTTTCCAACAGGAATAAAAACTTTTAGCCAAAAGTTTTGAAAAGCAATACAGGTGAAAAAAAAAACTATTCCTACTCATAAAAACTTTAGCAAACTGAGTGATTCTGAAGTATATAGTACAGTGTGGGCCTGACCAGATTACTTACCTAACAGCAACATGAATCTGAGTCATTATGAATTTTTTAGCAGAGGTAAACAAGTTGTTGATAACTTGGCCGAGAAAATCTATGACAGTATGTGGCCACCAAATCTCTTAAGCACATGATATCCAAAGTATGAACAAAATGATCTAGCCCAAATTATGTGTGCAGATTTTTATCCTGAAGTTTATGGGAAAAAATTTTATCAGAAATTTTACGTAATGATCCTGATGTGATCACCAACCTCCCGTAAATCCTGCCATCTCTCTCTCTCTCTCTCTCTCTCTCTCTCTCTCTCTCTCTCTCTCTCTCTCTCTCTCCATTATTATTATTATTTTGCACCTCCTGCTATCATCTTATCCACTTTCAAATTCTCATTTCTCATGCCTTGTCTCGCTCTCTCCGATTTTAATTCAAATCTTGACATTCTCTACGATCCAATATGCTTCTATTATCTAAGTTTCTCTCTCTCTCTCTCTCCCTGTCTGCCTGTCTCTATCTATCTTCTGTTCCTTTCCACTGTCTTTAAATCATTATGCAATTTCTTATCTGCGACATATAATTAATTATCCAATTTTTCCTATCTTTCTTTTTATTGGCACCCGATTTCTCTAACTTCGTTTTCTAAACACTACTTCCTTATTACTTTCCTTTCCTGAATTATCAACGTTTTTATTTTTCTGTAAAAGAAAATTATTATGCCGGCTTTGTCTGTCCGTCCGCACTTTTCTGTCCACCCTCAGATCTTAAAAACTACTGAGGCTAGAGGGCTGCAAATTGGTATGTTGATCATCTACCCCCCATCGTCAAACATATCAAATTGCAGCCTTCTAGACTCGGTTGTTTTAATTTTATTTAAAGTTAGCCATGATCATGGGCCGCAGCTCATATAGCATTCTACCGAGACCACCGAAAGATAGATCGATTTTCGGTGGCCTCGATTAAACGCTGTACAGAAAACTCGATTGCGCCGAAGGAACTTCGGCCCATTATTTTTTTATTTGTTTCATATTACACTTTCTTTACGATTCTCCTAATCTCTCACTCTTCGTCCTTTGCTTTTCTCATTTCTCTCTCTCTCCCGCAGCCATCTGCTGCCTTGATAACCACGCCCCCCTCCAAGACAGAGAGAGAGAGAGAGAGAGAGAGAGAGAGAGAGAGAGAGAGAGAGAGAGA
>NC_089791.1:26585887-26605887 GCF_040412425.1 Macrobrachium rosenbergii | reverse complement strand
TAGATCTATCTTCTGGTGGTCTAGGTATACTTCTGTATGACCCGCGGCCCATGAACTTTAACCATTGTTTGGTGGTGGCTTATCCTATATCATTGCCAGAAGCACGATCATGGCTAACTTGAACCTTAAGTAAAATAAAAACAACTGAGGCCAGAGGGCTGTAATTTGTTATTTTTGATGAATATTAGGTGGATGTTCAACAGACCAATTTGCAGCCCTCTAGCCTCAGAAGTTTTTAAGACGTGAGGGCGGACAGAAAAAGTACGGACAGAAAAAGTGCGGACAGAATGAAGTGCAGACAGAATAAAGTGCGGACGGACAGACAAAAGCCGGCACAATAGTTTTCCTTTACAGAAAACTGAAAAAGTAACATTATCCTCTCTCGAGGGATTTCGGACCCGAAACTAACCCTTCAAAGTCTTCCAAAGACAACTGCAAATGTAAATTCAGTTGCAGCATGAATGCAAAGGGCGAATCTCTATACCAATTCATCTCCTCGTTCCTCCTCCTCCCGAAATTCAGTCGCGAGAACCGCTCCAAAGCGGCGGCTCAGCTGAACCTCATAATGTATTAAAGTCTTTTTCCTTCTTCCAAACTCGCTCCTAGGGGAAATTAATGAATTCCTTTCTTCAAAGGCTAACTGCTTTACCCGTAATGATGCACCTGAGGACTCTCCAATGGCGGAGAGATTACTTCACGGAATTTACTGATGAAGAGATTTAAATTTCGCCACATGACAATTTGGCCGATTTCGAAATCAGATACTGCTGGCTATGATAGCTGAGTAGTAACAGACATGATTACTTTTTTGTTCGAATTATGTTGAAAAAAACAGTGTAACTTTTTCATTCATTAGTGTTAGGTGCAATGTCCATCGGCACTGACATTATTATTTTTCATTCACTGGTTATACACCCTTACTATAAGAAATGGCTTAATGTACAGTACATATATATGTATATATATACACATATATGTATATATATGTATGTTTGTATATACATCTATATATATACATATATATATAAATTTATATATATATTATATAAATATATATATATATATATATATATATATATATATATATATATATATATATATATATATATATATATATATATATATATGTGTGTGTGTGTGTGTGTGTGTGTGTGTGTTATAGGCACGATTTTGGAGGCCTATATTTTATTTTAACTCTCCGTTTTAAGAACAGAGGCTGGTATCTCGCTTTTCCCGAGATATGTATGGTAGCTGTGTCAGCTGATCGCTCATCTTCACATCATAAGTTATTCATTGCCCCTAACTAAATTCTAAGATCTACTGGAATGAGATACTAGGTTACAAAACTAAGAACTTCATTGACGAAAAAATAACTAAATTATATGTATATACAGACACACATATACATATGTATATACATGCGTATAAACATTATACGCATATACGAGTATATGCATGTATATATACATATACATATATATGTATATATGTATGTATGTATAATCATTCCACTACGTCCTCTCAAGCATGCAAATCAAATTCGATTCTCAGCAAGGTGTTCTAACCGAATGATGTTGATTCGGAGCCTGATGTTACTTACACCATACATTAGTGTCAGTACATTGAATTACGTAATACAATTCATATTCAATCATATTACTTCCTTATTAATTGGGTTCTGGTCATAATGATTATTTTCCTTAGTTTATAATAAATTTACAAAAGGAAATTTCTTGGAAATTCTCGTACATAAGAGTGGATATGGAAATTGTAAATTTACATACTATATTTTCGTAAAATTTTTTTACACTTATGGACTCTAATTACATACTTATCCTCAATTCACACGCCGAAACGCACATACGTATATAAATACGCATAAACAAACACATACAATTGAGCAATTTCTCATAAAATGTCTTTTTCGTTCATATTTATCAATTATCTGTTTCTACGTCCCTTGAGAGCAATTTAACATACTATATTTTCGTTAATTTTTTACGCTTATGGAATCCATTTCCAAACTTCTCCATCAATTCACAGGCCGAAACGCGCACGCACACAAACACACACACACAAATGAGTGATTACCTAAGAGTCTGATATGTCATTTTAATCGCTCCCATACCAGCCAACGAGCGAAAGCTCTCATAAACTCTCTCTCTCTCTCTCTCTCTCTCTCTCTCTCTGTATATATGTATATATATATATATATATATATATATATATATATATATATATATATATATATATATATATACGTTAAGTCACCATCAAGCAAATGCCGAGAGGAACGAAGCGCCCTCCTCCTGCCCCCCCTCCTCTGTCCGGAATTAGCATACAGTCCCGAATAATATAGAGAGGAACCGAAAAGGATAGGCAATCTGGGGAACATTCTCGGATTACCTTCGTATGGAAATGAGCGCAGATTGTCCCGGGGACAGAATCGGGATCGACAGGGATATAAACAGACAAGACACGTAACCTAATGGAGAGAGGAGATCCTCCCGGTTTCTTCCGGTCTAGCCCCTATTCCGCGGCGGGCGTGGGGACGGGATAGGGTGACGTGGGGTGGGGTGAGAGTGTAGGGTAAGGGGATTCTAAGGGTATGGGTGGGGTTGGGGTGGGGTGAGGCTGGAGGGGGTAAGGGTGCCCAGTGGTGGGGTAGGGATGTGTTGTGGGGGGAGTGAGGGGAGGAGAAAGGGGAGCCTGGGGTCAGGGTTGGGATGGACAGGGGAGCCTAGAGTTGTGGGTGGGGATGAGAGTGGAAGGTAAAGGAGAGTCCGGGCGTGGGGATAGGGTTAAGTGGGTAGGGGGAGAGTGTGAAAGGGGAGGGGCAAGGGGGTCCAGGAGTGGGGGTGGGGCTAGGTGGGGTGTGAGAGTGAAGGGGTAAGTGGTGCCCGGGAGTGGGGGTGAGGATTAGTGGGTAGGCTTGTATGGTGGAGGGTAGGGGCAGACTGGGGTAGGGGAAGTGAGAGAGGAGGGGTAAGCGGAGCCAGAGGGTGGTGGACGTGAAGGGGAGGGGGAGAGTGTGAGGGTAAGGGGTTAGGGGAGCACTGAATCTTAAAGGTAGGGGGGGCATGAGTGTAAAGGTGGGGAATGGGGTGGGGGAGGTAATCTTATAACAGGTGAGAGTTCTCCTAATTGAAGGGAACGTCGAACGACTAAGTTATATTTCTACATAATTCCGATACAATTCAGTGATTTGATGTGCGGGAGACACTACCTTAAAAAGGCTATAAGATTTATGACATAACCCTGTACGCACTGGCGTCGCAAAGACTGTGTTCACTGCCGCCGAATACACATTAGTTAATAAACAAGTTCCCTTAGGGTTTTTAATGAACGAAGAATGGAAAGAGTAAAAAATGAGATGGAAAGCATTAAGGGAGAATGAAGACATTCGAAAATCTTATTTTATACGGTGTAAAATTAAAATATTCCTCACTAAAACCGGCGTCAATAACCTACATGTTATGGCGCCACTTTTATAACCACAAACGGATCAATCAATCTTTAAAGCAAAAATCTTTTGCAAAAAGAAAAAATAAGGATATAATATTTTTTACAGAAAAAAAGAAATGGTAAAGTATGACCTTGACCAAAAGAAATGTAGAAATAAGCGCGTACTATATTTAGGCACTAGAAACACAACAAAGTTTGGAAGGTTGTAATCAAATTTTCTGTGCCCTCGCAAAAAGGTTTGCAGAAGTCAGGACGGGTTCGGTTGGAGGGTGGGGGTGTTAAAAAAGTTTGTTTTGCTTTAAACAAAGAATGAACGCTGTTAGATTTCTAAAGAAACGACAAAGAGATAAAAGCACACTTGTAATGTATAATGCTTAAATTAATGATGGTGTCTCAGTAGCCTAGTTTTCGAAACTCTATTAACCCATATAATATATAATATATATATATATATATATATATATATATATATATATATATAAATATAATGTGTGTAAATACATATATCAATACGTGTATACAGTTATACATAAAATTAATTAATAGCCAACTGTTACTTTTAATAAGACAATCAAAAAGAATAGCTCTCTCTTTCTCTCTCTCTCTAACTATACTACTAACATATATATACATATAAATATATATATATATATATATATATATATATATATATATATATATATATATATATGCAAAAGTGGAAATACAAAACAAAATGGAAGATATATTATACGGAAGAAATCATTAATTACTGAAATGGCTTCCGTATACTTATATGACGTACTGGGCGATTATAAAAAAAAGTTTTATTTGGCCAATGTTTTAAAATGGTGGCATAAAACTTCAAGAAGAATAGTCTTGTTCTTTCTAAAGCCATTTTTTGCTATGAGAAACTGTGTATTGGTGAGAGATCGGTCTTGAAATTCAAATTAATTCAACTACCAAGAAGAGTCTTTCCGATACAAAGGCCTTTTTACAGTAAGCAAAATCTTCATTCTACCTTTCTCTGTCTATAAGTAACAAATCCATCTCTCGCCTCCCAAACTCGAAGCCATCAACCTACATGTCAGCACTCCCTTCACTCAGAACAGTTTTTTTTTTGTATTCCAATTCTATTTTTTGCAAAGCACTGCAAAATCCAACTTCCTATCTCTCCCTCGAGTCATAACCTTCCTGGTATGACGTCAGTCAATCAGTTAACCTATCAATCTCTCCCTTGACCAAGTGCTACATTATCCATCTCTCTCTCTCTCTCTCTCTCTCTCTCTCTCTTGTCTACGACATAAAATTGAACTCTTGTGTCCTTCATTTCCCACTCTCTTTTTCTACAAATTCCCCTTTCTCAGGACCTTGACTTTTCATTCTAGTGAAATGGTTACACACATGAGAAATGTCTAGAGAACTTTCTTTTATATAGAGGATGATACTGAAAAGGAATTTTTTTTTTAGTACAATCGAATTCCTCATAAATTATTTATGTGGAAAATTTATAGCGTTTTCAAGAACGGTGAGAATTTGGACAAAAATAAGGTAAAAGGAGAGAGAGAGAGAGAGAGAGAGAGAGTCTAAACTAAACTCTCTGTAAGTAAACACTTTGAATTATGATTCATCTCACGATATGACAATACTTAAAGCCAAAGTGTATATTGAGCTGTGATAACATTACAAAATACATATGCTCAGAATATCGTGTGTCATAGAATTTCTATTACAGTCTTTGTACTTATTATTATTACTATTATTATTATTATTATTATTATTATTATTATTATTATTATTATTATTATTATTATTATTAAGACAAACCCCCATTCACATGAAACAAGCCTACCGGGGCCACTGACTTGAAGTTCAATCTTCCAAAAAATATGGTGCTAATTTGAAAGAAGTTACAAAAGAAACAAGTTACAGAAGATAATAGGAAATGCAGAAAGAAGAGATACCACTTATTAGAGGAAAAAAATTATTAATAAGTAATTAATGAATAAATAGATAAAACTATAAATAAATTAGTAAAACACAAGGCGAATTGTTTTAGGGTAGTGATGCATTGGATCTTTTCTCTCTCTCTCTCTCTCTCTCTCTCTCTCTCTCCACACTCACACACACACACACACACACACACACACACACACACACACATACATATATATATATATATATATATATATATATATATATATATATATATATATATTATATATATATTCATATATAAATATATATATATATAATATATATATATATATATATATATATATATATATATATATATATATATATATGTATATATAATTACATAAGCTAAGGAAAAACACATATGCATCATGCACCCATAGGAAGACCATCCATAGGAAGCCTTTGCTTAGCAAGATTTCCCAGGCGTAATGAAATTATCTTCCTACACGCAACATCTCTCTCTCTCTCTTACACTTATTACGTAACGGCCGCTGGAGGGCGAGAGAGAAAAGTTCATTATTCTTGTATCAACCTAATGATACGGTAACTGGGTGGTTTCCCCCACCCCACCCCACCTCCCCCCTTACCCCACCCACCCCTCCAGGGGATACAAGCTTAGTAACATGAAACAATGACTGTTGGTGAAGCAGAGAATTCAGAGAATAAAGCCACATTGTATTTTTATCTTCGGTTGCGAATTGGATTTCAATTAACGGATTTCAATTAACGGTTGGACAGTGAAAGTTGTACAGGTCAACTTTACATAGCTTTACGGAAGGAATTCTCAAGCGACTTATTACATCGTGACTGCTCTTGTACTGGTTTTAGTTTTCTGTAGAAGAGAACTATTGCGCCGGCTTTGTCTGTCCGTCCGCACTTTTTTCTGTCTGCACCTTTTCTATCCAACCTCAGTTCTTGAAAACTACTGAGGCTAGAGAGCTGCAAATTGGTATGTTGATCATCCACCCTCCAATCATCAAACATCCCAAATTGCAGCCCTCATGCCTCAGTAGTTTTTATTTCATTTAAGGTTAAAGTTAGCCATAATCGTGCGTCTGGCAACGACATAGGACAGGCCACCACCGAGTCGTGGTTGAAGTGTCATGGGCCGCGGCTCATACACCAACCACCGAAAGATAGATCGATTTCAGTGGCCTTGATTATACGCTATCCAGAAAACTCGATTGCGCTGAAGAAACTTCGGCGCGTTTTTGACTTATTTGTTACGTCCACCATCTGAAACTTCTAAATATTCGTCGTTTTTGCTCTATGCAAGAATTCAGGCGAACCGGTAAATTTCGTATCTATTTTACGAAAACTACTCCACTAAAATAACAGGTCTTTTCAAGGGTGTAACTTGAGACTTTGCAGCAATGCCCTCGACTGTAAATACTCAAGTACCTCTTTGCGAACAATCTTTTTACTGACCAAAGCCATATCCTACACCAGTCATGCGCAGAATGTTCACTGGCCACGATCCTTCCTTGAAATCATGAATAAACAGCATTTTTGGTGCTTGAAGAATAATGTAGATACGGCTCTACTAGGTGTAACCCTTGTTGCCATGACAATTTCAATTAATCATTTTTGAAAACAGGTTCTAATAAATCCAGTCTTTCAGACAGGAAACTGGTCTGCGGTGACATACGAGTATCCTATAGGTACAATGAGAACGCTTGACGTCTGAAAACTTGTATGCCTAGTTCTTCCCCTCGCTCTTTCACTCAATACAAGTTTATAAATAGTAACCGTTCCATAAACATATGAAAAAAAAAAAAAAAAAAAAAAAATATATATATATATATATATATATATATATATATATATATATATATACATATATATATATATATATATATATATATATATATATACGATATATATATATATATATAAGACTCAAAGAAACAAATAAAAAATGGGCCGAAGTTTTCTTTCTGCGCAATCGAGTTTTCTGTACAGCGTATAATGCTGTATGAGCCACGGCCCATGAAACTTTCAGCCACTGCCGGTGGTGGCCTGTCCTATAGCGCTGCCAGACGCACGATCACCGCTAACTGTTAACCTTGAATAAAATAAAAATTATTGAGGCTAGAGGGCTGCAATTTGGTGTGCTTGACGATTGGAGGGTGGATGACCAACATACCAATTTGCAGCCCTCTAGCCTCAGTAGTTTTTAAGATGTGAGGGCGGACAGAAAAAGCCATCTCAGTTTTCTTTTACAGAACACTGAAATTCATTCGTCTATCGTGTTAACAATCTAATTTTAAAGTACATAAGTGCAAAATTTAAAGGACACTAATATATTAAAAAATTACACGGATAGCTAACCTCCTTAACGTATAAAATAACGGATCTTATGTCAGCATCAGCATCAGGAGAGCACAGGATATTCCAAGGGGGGAAAAAATCGGCCATTATTATGAAATGATAACTATCAGGCGCCAACTATTTCTTGCAGCTCATTCCTGGCCGTTATATGAATCATAAACAAGGAACCGTTGTTTCAGCGTTTGAGATGAAGACTGTCCTCACACCATTCTCTCTCTCCCCCCATCCAGCGAGTTATGACGCCAATAAAGAACGCCGGAATTGTACGCCCTTATTACCCGGGGCCACAAAGGCAGCCGAAAACGCTTCGGAATTTTGCTAACTCGATTCATTCACAATCTCCGGTCCAAGTCTCTTCCCACCTCCCTCACCCACCAATGGGGCCTTCCCCATCCCAATTTCGTCCTCAGTGAACCCACCTATCCCGCTAAAACCTCCCAAGCCAATTTTCTCTTCATTTTTGACCTTGTCAGGGTTTGCCAGTGCCCGAACCCAAGGTTTATACCCTTGCTCTACGCCATTTCCTCTATCCCTTCTTTCTTAATTAATGTCACCTTTTTCTGTCATTATCTAGTCATGCCCATTTCCGTCCATCTTATGCCTTTTACTCTATAGCCACCTTTAAAGTTATTCTTCTTTATTTATATTCCTTCTTTTATTCCTTGCCATCCCAACAACCCTTCTCTCTCAATTCTTACCTGACCAAGTAACCTTCCTCTTCCTCAGTCCCCAAGAACTCTTCTCTTCCTCTTCCTCCCCAACAACAACCTCAACAATCCTTTCCTGCCTCAGTCCCAAACATTCTCCTCTTCCTCCCCAACAACAACCTGAACAATCTTCCTCTTCAGTCCCCAACAACTCTCTCTTCCGCCCCAACAGATCTCCTCTTCCTCCCCAACAACAACCTCAACAATCCTTTTCTGCCTTAGTCCCCAACAATTATCCTCTTCCTCCCCAACAACAACCTCAACAATCCTTTTCTGCCTCAGTCTCCAACAACTCTCCTCTTCTTCCTCCCAAACAACAACCTCAACAATCCTTTTCTGCCTCAGTCTCCAACAACTCTCCTCTTCCTCCCCAACAACAACCTCAACAATCACCCTCTTCCTCAGTCCCCAAGAACTCTCTTCCTCTTCCTCCCCAACAACTACAACACTCCTCTTCCTCAGTCCCCAACAACTCTCTTCCTCCTCTTTCTCCCCAACAACCACAACAACGTTCCTCTTCCTCAGTCCCCAACAACTTTCCTCCTCCTCTCCCTCTTTCTCTCCAACAACAACCTTCCTCTTCCTCAGTGCCCAACAACTCTCTTCCTCCTCTTTCTCCCCAACAACCACAACAACGTTCCTCTTCCTCAGTCCCCAACAACTTTCCTCCTCCTCTCCCTCTTTCTCTCCAACAACAACCTTCCTCTTCCTCAGTGCCCAACAACTCTCTTCTTCCTCTTTCTCCCCAACAACCACAACAACGTTCCTCTTCCTCAGTCCCCAACAACCTCCTCCTCTCCCTTTCTCTCCAACAACAACCTTCTTCCTCAGTGCCCAACAACTCTCTTCCTCCTCTTTCTCCCCAACAACCACAACAACGTTCCTCTTCCTCAGTCTCCAACAACTTTCTCTCCTCCTCTCCTCTTTCTCTCCAACAACAACCTTCCTCTTCCTCAGTCCCCAACAACTCTCTTCCCTCCTCTTCTCCCCGACAACCACAACAACGTTCCTCTTCCCTCAGTTCCCCAACTCTCCCCTCTCTCTCCTCTTTCTCCCCAACAACAACCTTCCTCTTCCTTAGTGCCCAACAACTCTCCTCCTCCTCTCTCTCCCCAACAACAAACAACCTCAACAACCCTCCTCTGACCTACTCCCCAACCTCCAGCAACCCCAGCTACACCTCCTCCCCCCGCCACAACCAACCAACCAACCAAAACCGGTCCCGAATAACACCATCTCTTCTTCAAACGCGGAACTAATAACCCATCGTGAATTCTTTTATAACGTCAAATGATTGTTCTTACGAGCCTTCAGTCGAAGTCGGTTCTTCAGAGACGACGATTACGTCTCCTAATGTCTCCGTTGATTAGGCAGTTATTTTCTTAATTCGCTTTCTGAGATCATGCGAATGGACCCTTCCAGCGGCGATTCGGACGGCGGTATCTCCCGAATGAGTGACATTCCAAAGGTAATCGAGTCTTTGATATACCCCTAAAATCAGTGTTGTTTTAAAGGTGATGGATTATTCGGCCTCCGCTATCTGTAGGATTGGGAAATGAGCCTTTGTATTTAGACATGTTACATTATATATATATATATATATATATATATATATATATATATATATATATATATATATATATTATACATATATATATATACACATATATATATATATAAATATATACATATATATCTATAATATACATATATTATATATACAGTACATATACTGTACATATATACATAAGTCTCGTCATATTCACCTTAAGCTACAAATGACGTTTCATAGCAAATTCACTCGACCTCGTAATTTACACCGAAGGGGAATTTATAGGTGCTAAGCGATCCGTCACCAGGTGGACTCGAACCACCGAAGACTTCACAGTGGCTTTACCATTCTGCCATCAAGATAGATTAAGCGATATCTGTAGCTTAAACTTTGTATGTACATGTGTGTACATATACATACATATAATATATATATATATATATATATATATATATATAAACATATACATATATGAAAGTATATACATATATACATATATATGTATATATAAAGATATATGATTAACTGGTTAGTAATTGATATCTCCTTAGTTACTTCATCTATGCCATGATTACAAGGACATGCAGCCACTTACGTCACTGCCATAATTATAAACCGATTACCCTCTTAACTTAAGACAATGAGTTTAATCACCAAATTACAGGATTGGTGCCGCGGAGTTGCTGTCTTTCAGACATCCTGAGAGAGTGGCCTGACCTTGGTTGCTAATGTGGCACTGCAATTGCAATTAATCCTTATCACTAATATCATTAGTGTAATTACAAAGGTCATTGTTACGGTTGTTTCAGAAACTATTAATAACAAAGCGTTCAACGACATCATATGATTAGAAATCCTTCAGACACAATATATGATTAGAGATCCTTCAAACAATATATAACTAGAAATCCTTCAAACACAATATAAGATTAGAAATCCTTCAAACACAATATATGATTAGAAAGCCTTCAAACACAATATACAGTATGATTTGAAATCCTTCAAACAATATATGATTAACAATCCTTCAAACACAATATACGATTAGAAATCCTTCAAACACAATATACAGTATGAATAGAAATCCTTCAAACACAATATATGATTAAAAATCCTTCAAACATTATATAATTAGAAATCCTTCAAACAATATATAACTAGAAAATCAGACATCCTTTAAACACAATATATGATTAGAAATCCTTCAAACACAGATAAAATCCATAAAATATTCAACTCATTGTAATACAATCAGTAGACGAGTCAACCTTACTTTAGTGCTAAAAGAATAACATAAATTTTTATTTTATTTTATACAGCACTAATAAGTTAAAGATAAAGTAAAAGTAAATTTTTTAAAATGATATTACAAATGTATTTTAATAATCTATGAAACTGTATATTGAAATTTATATTGAATATATATATATATATATATATATATATATATATATATATATATATATATATACATACATTTATAAACACACACATATATGTATATATATTATACACATATACACATCTGAAAACCAATCAGCCCAGAAACACATAAAGCGTGCAGCAATGTAAAAAAAAAAACCTATTGTACAAGCCTTCAAATCTTGGAGATTCTCCACTCCCCTGCACAACAAATAAGAGAAAAGAAATACGACGACACAGCAGCATCTCTCCAAAAATAAAAAATAAAAGAGCATAAAGAATATTCCCATTTTCACGGAGCGTCAACAAATGCTGTCAACCGTTGGCGGAAGAATCTTTCTTCAATTTTGTCAAAGGCAGCAGGAGACGTGGGCGACCAATAACATTTCCATATATGGTGAGACCCTCATCAGGGGAAGTACTCGACAGAGAGAGAGAGAGAGAGAGAGAGAGAGAGAGAGAGAGAGAGAGAGAGAGAGAGACTATTAGGTTTGTCAATGTACAACCATCTACAGTTTTCATGCGTGTGCATTTTCTTCATTCAAATGAAATGTACGCAAGATTATCAGAGAGAGAGAGAGAGAGAGAGAGAGAGAGAGAGAGAGAGAGAGAGAGAGAGAAACTATTAGGTTTGTCAATGTGCAACCATCTACATTTTTCCTGCGCGTGTATTTTCTTCAACCTAACGAAATGTATGCAAGATTATGAGAGAGAGAGAGAGAGAGAGAGAGAGAGAGAGAGAGAGAGAGAGAGAGAGAGAGAGAGAGAGAGAGAGAGTACTTTTAATTTAATGTACGCATGTTCAATATATGTAATTATATAAATAAATAAATATATATATATATATATATATATATACATATATATATATATAGATAAATAGATGAATAGAAGGATAGAGAATTCATATGTATATAAACTTCTGCCAAGACCAACGACACACACACACACACAGAGAGAGAGAGAGAGAGAGAGAGAGAGAGAGAGAGAGAGAGAGAGAGAGAGAGAGAGAGAGACAAAAAGCTCTTGAAACCATATAGCGATATCTTGATCATCAGTGATCTAGACTTCCTGCCGAATCAGCGATTTTTTTTCTCTCCTTCTCTTTTCTTTTTATCTCGGCGAGCGAGAGATACTGAATTCTTATCGGGTCCTAAGAATAAATTTTGACGTCGCATTGCCCCGAAATAAATGCCCGGGATCGGGTCTCGGGAAGAAATGACCCGTGAGCCTTTTACATTTTTCTCCTCAAGTTCGCTTCATTTGAGCGGGAATCAGCAACGTGGTATCGTCCAAGTTATTGTGGCAGTGATTTTACTCTACGTATGATGTTGCTGTAGATGATTCTGTAACGTGTATGTATGTATATATATGTATGTATGTATGTATGTATATATATATATATGTATCCATATATTATTATTATCATATTATATATATCGTCCAAGTTATTGTGGAAGTGACTTTACTGTATATGTATATGTATAATGTTACTGTAGATGATACTGTAACTTGTATGTATGTATGTATGTATGTATGCAAATATATATAATTATATATAATTATATATAATGTATATATGTATACATATATTATATTATATTATATATATAATAAATATATATATAATTATATATATACATAAATATATATAAATACGTATATGTATATATATATATATATATATATATATATATATATATATATATATATATATATATATATATATATATATAAATACATATACACGAAAGATAATCCGAATGGTTCCGACTTTACAGTGAACACAAAATACAGAGCAATTAAGAAAGTCTCACTCAATATTCCATCCCGGCTACACGCACCGCCACTCTACAGCGCTACAAACATTAATACCAACACCACCTACGAGAACAACGCCCATAATAATAACAATGAAAATAACATATTGCCCCAGCAAGTACAAGCACCGATTCAGCCAACATGGACGAGATAATCGGAAATCTCTTCTTCCCCCTCCTCCTCCCTTACCCCCTGGGGGAGGGGAGAAAGGGGTGGGGGTGGGGGGGAATTACTGATCTCACGATCACTCGTGAACGCGCTGATGAGCCCAAACAGGCGGAAATCTCCGGTGGAGTGAGTTTGCGGTATGCGAGTAAGTCGGTTTGAGGCGAGGACGCAATAAGCATGCAAACATGAACTCAAACTAGATAGTGTTTGAATACTGAAATTAATTCCCTGGGCAAATATCATCATCGCCTCCCACCCACCTCTCATGGCTTGTGTCGCGCGTGGGATTGTAGAGAAGCGATGTGAACTAGGAGAGAGAGAGAATTGTAACAATGTAATCTGATTGAGAGGAGAAAAGGGAATGTAAAATGAGGAGAGAGAGAGAGAGATAGAAAGAGAGAGAGAATTATAACAATATTAATCTGATTGAGAGGGTAAAAGGGAATGTAATATGAGAGAGAGAGAGAGAGAGAGAGAGAGAGAGAGAGAGAGAGAGAGAGAGAGAGAGAGAATTATAACAATATTAATCTGATTGAGAGGAAAAAAAGGGAATGTAATGTGAGGGGAGAGAGAGAGAGAGAGAGAGAGAGAGAGAGAGAGAGAGAGAGAGAGAGAGAGAGAGATGACAGTTATAATAATGTTATGTGACTGACTGGAAAAAAAGGGAATGTAATATGAGAGAGAGAGAGAGAGAGAGAGAGAGAGAGAGAGAGAGAGAGAGAGAAAAAAAATTGTATTAATGTTATGTGACTGACTGGAAAAAAAGGGAATGTAATATGAATAGAGAGAGAGAGAGAGAGAGAGAGAGAGAGAGAGAGAGAGAGAGAGAGAGAGAGAGGTACGGTTAGATGCTGTATATGGAGAGAGATGGAAACTGTAACAATGTAATATGACAGAAAGTAAAAAAAGGGAATGTAATATATGAAAGAGAGAGAGAGAGAGAGAGAGAGAGAGAGAGAGAGAGAGAGAGAGAGAGAGAGAGGAGAATGATTTGGGGGAGGGGGATGGGGGAGGAGGCGGATAATTTTACCAAAAGAGAGGAAGGGGGTTGGGGGAGATGTTAGCACACCTTGAGGAAGGGAACGAAAGTTAAAAAGATTAACAGAAGACAGGTTAATAGGTAATGGGGAGGGGGAAGTGAGCTAAATAAAAGACTAAAACAGAGAAGGAGGTTAATCGAGAAGTGGGGGTTAATTAACTAGAGAGATGGGAAGGCGTAATAACACGAGAAGGAAAATTGGAGGGAACTTGAATATACAAGAAGGGTAACAGACAAGGGTAATGAGAGGGAAGTGACGATACAAAAGAGAGAAGGGGATAAAAGCTAATAGAAAGCTTGGGAGAGTGAGGAAATAGAAACTGGGAGGAGGAGGAGGAGGAGGAGGAGGAGGGGAGGAGGAGGAAGGTTAATACAACCTTTGTTTTTCGCCTTACCTTCTTTCCTTTTACCACTTCAATAATTTCATAATCTACTCAACATAACACCACAACACACTGTTCTGCTCTTCATGTCTATGTTATCCCTCATCATATTAAATCATGTCTATGTATCCCTCATCATCTTTAAATCATGTCTATGTATCCCTCATCATCTTAAATCATGTCTATGTATCCCTCATCATCTTAAATCATGTCTATGTATCCCTCATCATCTTAAATCTCCCTACCTCATATAAATAGAGCGGATTTATTTCAAAGGCATTCTCTCTCTCTCTCTCTCTCTCTCTCTCTCTCTCTCTCTCATTTTGACACATCCAGGAACTACACTTTACTCCCATCTAATGCTGTTACCTATCATTGCATTCATATCACTAAGCACAATCAATCTCCCATCATAACCAAACTATTCCTTTTAATTCTACTACTCTTACTACTATCTAAGCTATCTACTCTCTCTTTCTCTCGGCAGATCTAAGAACTACACTGTACTTCCAAAATAGTACTTCAACGTCACCGATTGTTGCATTCGTATCACCAAGCACAATCACTCTTACATCATGCCAAACCTATTTTCCTTTTAATTCCACACTCTCGAAAGATCAGATCTGTCCACAGATCAGACGAACGCTCCCTTGCTTCACATCTCCAGTCCCATCCTCTTGGTCCTCCAATCACAGCATCTGTGTTTTCGGCACCGTGAAAGATGTGTGAGGCATCTGAATGCCAATACTCGCGTCTTAGAGGTCTATTCCGTCAGTATTCACTCTCTTTTCCCAATTGCCAAGTACGTAATCACGCCAACAGAAGACGCGGTTTTTGCCAGAAGACGCGGGCTCATTCGCGCCGGAAATAAACGCCGAAAGAAGCAGCTTCTTTTCCTACGGCGAGATGACTCTTGCTCGCTCGATGCCTCTCTCCAGTACTTCTGCCATTGGCATTCATTAAGTTTATTCCTCCCGGCCGGCTATAAAGGAAAGCGCGTGCTTGTAAAAGCAAGCTTTACGACGCTTGTTATTGCTATAAAGTAGCGTTTTATACGAAGGAGCGCATTACAAGCAGCGGCCGATGCATCTCGATCTTACTTACTCCGCTCTAAAGACTGGTTATTGGCAAGCAAAGAGCTGGCCTCATCTTACGAGGGCAATAAAATGTCATAATCAGATAAATTAACCTTTCAAATTATTCTCGGGGAGGATGCTGTAAGGATAAAAATTCGAGTAGGGAGAGAAAGTGCTCGTCTGTGTGTGTGTGTGTGTGTGTGTGTGTGTGTGTGTGTGTAAGAGAGAGAAAGCGGCACAGAAAGAGAGAGAGAAAGAGAACCGATGACTTACTGGTAAAAGATAAATTTGAGAATCATAAAGACAGATAAATAGAATGAGATGATAATCTCCCCGTAATATACCAATATGGAACCATAAAAGTGTGTGTGTGTGTGTGTGAGAGAGAGAGAGAGAGAGAGAGAGAGAGAGAGAGAGAGAGAGAGAGAGAGAGAGAGAGAGCTCTTAATTGGAATAGAACTTCAGGCCACTGGTTATACATATTTGATGGCATTTGTATTTATACACATTAATTGACCAACCCTAAAAATTTACATATAAACACTGGGAGCACTATTGATGAAACAGCTGTGGCTGGGAGGGGACGGGGAGAGGGGGGAGGGATAGGAGGAGGGAGGGTAAGGGAGGGGAGGGGTAAGTGGTGGAGGGATGGTAAAAGGTAAAACGGTTTCAAAAGGACAGCCGAAACAGGCAATGGCATCATACGGGAAAAACATCACGTTATCATTCTCTCTCTCTCTCTCTCTCTCTCTCTCTCTGTTGCAGTGGTTGGGTGGTCAGAGGCGTACATGGCCCGGGATAGCCACTGTAGATATAATGGTACTGTTGACTTTCGTTAGTTTATCTTCAGCTTTTCAACATTATCAACAACAAGGTAATTTTTAACATTGTCAGCAACAAAATAAAGTTTTCTGTCATCAACAAAAAGGTAAATTTTTATATTATCGACAGCAGGGCAATTTATAAAATTATCAACAATAGGGTAAATTTTTATATTATCGACAACAAGGCAATTTATAAAATTATCAACAAAAAGGTAAATTTTTATATTATCAACAATGCAATTTATAAAATTATCAACAATAAGGTAAATTTTTATATTACCAATAAAAAGGTAAATTTTTATATTATCAAAAACATGGTGATTTTTGCAAAATAAAAAAAAGGTAATTTTCAATATTATAAAAACCGGGGAAATTTCATTATCAACAAAAACGTAATGCGACATCGCTGTGCCTTGGGGACTTTTACCCCAATTTGACAAGTGGCAAGTGGTAAGTGTCCTGCGACAATGTAAGGGTGCTTTCCAAAAGCAACCCCCCCGTACCCTCCTACTTTATAACTCTCTCAAAAAATTAATTCTTGACTTAAAAAGTTTAAATACGAACGCTTAACCGTGGAACTGATTAAAATTTAGAAAGCACTGATATGTATCGCAAGAAGGTATGCAAATAATAAAACAAGTAAAAAAATGCGCCGAAGTTTCTCCGGCTCAATCGACTTTTCTGTACAGCCGCTACAGCGTATAATCAAGGCCACCGAAAATAGATCCATCTTTCGGTGGTCTCGGTATAATGTTGTATAAGCCGCGGCCCATGAGTCTTTAACCACGACCCAGTGGTGGCCTATCCTATATCGTTGCTGGAAGCACGACCATAGCTAACTTTAACCTTGAATAAAATAAAAACTATTGCGGCTAGAGGGCTGCAAGATGGTATTTTTGATGATTGGAGGGTGGGTGATCAACATACCAATTTGCAGCCCTCTAGCCTCAGTAGTTTTTAAGATCTGCGGGCGGACAGAAAAAGTGCGGACAGAAAAAAGTACGGACGGACAGACAAAGCCGGCAGAATAGTTTTCTTTTCAGAAAACTAAAAAGACCATATAATTCGTAGTAAACTGTTCCCAGTTGCTTGATAGCCAAAAGAAGAGTCCTCACGTTTTTGATAATTATTTTAAGTACAGCAACAAATACTAAAACTTCTTTAGGAAGTTGAAACATAATGAAAATTCATTATTCGTAATAATGTAAAATCATTACAACATTACAAGAGCTTATTACAAGAGCACTTTTTACAAAATAACACTTTTACAAAATAACACTTCTGAGAAATCATTACAATATTACAAGAGCTTATTACAAAATAACACTTTTCTGAGAAAATACTTATTTCCTTAAAATGTTAAATAAATCGATTTTCTGACAAAGAAGTGAAGAATTTTTTTTTTATTTAGAAATGACTCAATAAATTTTTGAAATTAAAACAGAATCAAACAATAGAATATAGGATGTAGGCCAAAGGCCAAGCGCTGGGACCTATGAGGTCATTCAGCGCTGAGGTGGACACTGGCAGTAAAAAGGTTTGATAGGTGTAATAGGGGGAAAACCTCGCAGTTGCACTATGAATAAATTGTTAGGAGAAGGTGGAAAAGGAAGATGGAAGAATGAGAATATGAACGCAGGTACAGTAAAAGGAATGAAAAGGGTTGCAGCTAGAGGCCGAAGGAACGCTGCAAAGAACTCAAGTAACGCCTACAGTGCACCGGATGAGGTGCACTGAAGGTACTGCGGGAAAATTAAAATGAAAGCTTAATCTCACATCAGCCATTACTCAGGAGAATGAAGACTTCAAGGCCATCCCAGCCACTGACAGAACTAACCCCCTACGGGGAAAATAAAAATGAAAGCTTAATCTCACATCAGCCATTATTCAGGAGGATGAAGAAATACTTCAAGGCCATTCCAGCCCTCTACAACCCTCTACAACAACAACCTGAAGTTGACACAGGACCTGGTGTTATGTCAACGAAGCCTGTTTTACTCCGTTATTTTTAGACCTTCCCCAGGCGCCGGCAGCATAAAAGTTCCCAGGAAATCAGGTTAAACAGCTAAGAAAAGTATGGGAGGCGCAAGTTTTAACTGCCAAGGACAACATCTAAATCAATTTCCCTTCCTGATGCTGGATCCTTTTCGAAGAATTCTTCGGCAGGTCACTAAACTGATGCTGTTGCCCGTTTCAGATGAATAGGGAAATACTGTCTCTAAGTTACAATCGCGATTTTTTTATTTAATTTATGTGCACGTTGTATTCTTTAAATAATGTTTTAGATTATATGCCTGTGTGTTTGCTTCTACCCCTTTTTATTGCATTATTAAACAACCGCTTTTTGGGTATTTTACGATAAAAATGCCCAAAATATCGCCAGGTTATTATTGTAGAGGGAATGTTCTTCAGCTATTTATTCTTTTTTTTTATCCTGAATTAATGATTCATGAGATAAATCATTATATGAGATTAAGCTTTCACTTTATTTCAAAGTTTTTAGGGAATTATTTCTTTAAAAAAATTCTTTCCCTTTACTATCTTAGAGATTTATTTGTTAGAAAACCGGTTCATTACCATTTTAAGGTAAGCGTTATTTCGTATTTGCATTTTGTATTATTATAAGGAAAGCGTAACAGTGTATTAAGCCTTTTTACCTTAAAATACCCAAAAAGCGACAGTTTAATAACGCAATAACACAGCACAGTAGCAAAGACACAGACGAATAATTCAATAACGCAATAACAGAGAAGCAAAGACGCAGACGAATAATTCAATAACGCAATAACAGAGAAGCAAAGACGCAGACGAATAATTCAATAACGCAATAACAGAGAAGCAAAGACGCAGACGAATAATTCAATAACGCAATAACAGAGAAGCAAAGACACAGACGAATAATTCAATAACGCAATAACACAGCAAAGAAAGACACAGACGAATAAAATCTGAAAAAAATATACAAAGAATAACGGCGCATTTATGGGTCGTAGAGCTACCAAGGACAGTCAAGAGGTATTCACCATATGATATTTATTGTAATTGAAGGATAATAAGCAACATGGATTGAAAGAGAAGGGCAGGGAAGTGAATTTCTGTTGTTATAATCCAAACAAAGAGCTAGAAAATTTAAGAGAGAGAGAGAGAGAGAGAGAGAGAGAGAGAGAGAGAGAGAGAGAGAGGAGAGAGAGAGAGTTTCTGTAGGATATAATAAAAGGACAAATCAGATATTTATTGTTGCGAAAAATGGAAT
>NC_089791.1:26573387-26575887 GCF_040412425.1 Macrobrachium rosenbergii | reverse complement strand
TTAAATGAGGTTCCGATGATCAGAGACAGATCGCGGGATAAAAAAAAAAAAAAAGAGGAAGAGGGAAAACTGGGTGATGATACGGAGTGGAGACGCGAGAATCGGAGTCTACACACATATAAAAATTGGAAAAATGCAAAAATAAAAGAAAACCATCACTCATTTTCCTTACTTGAAGATTCACGAAATGAACAGGTAAATATATTTTAATAATATAATGAGGTTGAAAAGTAAGAATCTTTTTAAAAATGCACAGAAATGGATTATCATGACACAGAAACGGAAAAGTATATAAATGTTTGTAAAATAAGAATTAAATAAAAAAAATGCACGGAAATGGAATACCATTACACAGATATGCAAGTGGCTGACCAACAAAACCATAAAAAATATAAACAAAACCAGACAAAATATATATCTATACAAAACCAAACATTCCACCTCAGGAAGCAAAACACAATATACGCAGCAACGCCTTGACACAGCAACAGACACCAACGGGAGAAGAACGATTTGGGTAACCCAATAGCAAATGTAAAACGCACAGAGAAATCTTCTTGCGAGGGATGCAGGCAAACACAAAAGCACTCACAGACCACCTTACGCGACTGCCTTTCCTCAGAGAATTGCCCACCATTCCGGGGTCCTTTATATTTCAAGGAGCGTAAACTACACTTGTAAACAGGGTGTCTGGTTTCTTCCTTGGAGCGTCTTAAGAGGTTCCTGAATGGCAGTCACTCTCCTTCGTGGTGTGTGTGTGTGTGGGTGGGGGTAGAGGAGGAGATGGGGGGGAGATTGGGAGAGGGGGCCATGGTGTATGTTGGTATATCTAGGGGAACGGGACCTGTTCCTCTTCCGTGTGGGGAAGGGGCGGGAGGCAAGTCACTCTCCCAGGCATTGGGGGGGAAGGGAGAGGGACCTACATCACTCTCCAGTAAAAGGGGCTAGTTCAGGAAGGGGAAGAGTTGGGGGGGCGGTGGACGAGTTGTTTTTGGGTGGTTTATTTATCTAACCCTTCGCTCCTTCCTTCCCTTTCCTCTCCTCGACCTCCCAAGAAAGAAGAGGAATAGAAAAAAAAAAAAAAGAGCATAAAGAAACGTTTCCAAATGCCGTTTGCTGGAAGCATCCTTTCGTCGAGTCATTTCTGAGAAGAGAGGATGACGGTACAATGCGATCTCTCTAATGGCCTTTTATGATGTGTAACGTGAAGAAAGTGAGGACGATGTGTTTTTTTTTAAATAATGATTTCTTACTTATACATTAATGACATTTTTATAATAAACATCAACGTATCTTGCAAATTACACTTTTAATGAGTGTGTGTGTGTGATAGACTTTTATTTTCTGAATGAAGTATCACTGCAGCAAAGTTTCTTCATAATACCCTACAAAATTTTAAAAGAGGTAAAATTATCTTTCTTTTGAAATCTGTTAGAAAAAGACAATTTGTAAAAATGTTTTCTTTATTAAACCTTCTCAATGTTCAGTACACGAATATGTGCCCCATAAATGTATCAAGCAAAATGCCTCTCCGTTTCAGTTTATATATATATATATATATATATATATATATATATATATATATATATATATATATATATATATATATATATATATATAATATATATATATATATATATATATATATATATATATATATATACACAACACTATTTAATGACAATTCACAGTATGTTGGGAACTGACTTCATTGATGCCCTTGTCATAAAAACACAAAGAAAATTATTGTGCAGAATATTAACGCTACCTTTGGTGCTTACAAAAATAACATGTGCGTCAAAAATACAAATTCTTATAATTATTTTTAACCACAGTATATTTAAACTTCCAGCACATGCTACTATTCAGACCAATTCCATTTGGAATCACAAAAATACCAATGAATTAAATTCAAAATTTAAAAGTCTAAAGACTATTGGAGTATTGGAAAGAATCTATTCTATTTAATGCATAATTGATACTATGAAAACTCGCAAGTATTCAGAAAAATATAATTCAAAATCTCAAAAAAAAGAAAAAGAAAAGGATTCTGATACCTAACAATACAAAAAAAGCAACAAATTTGTAGCGTATCGTCACGAATTACTCTAAAGGTTTCCGAAGCAACTAAACCTATTTCATTCTTTTCCGGCTTCTGTCCTTCTTTTGAAAGATCATTAAACATGCAGCTGGATTCCTCCTCTCTCGAGGCAGTCTCGGTTTCAGCTATGATGAAACATTCATTAGAGCCAGAGTCCACTACCTAACTGCTGGTACTGAAACGTGGAGTGTTGTGACCGTGGAGTGTTTTTTTCCTTTAAAAAAAGAATTCTGTAGTCGTTCGATTTCGTTTCTATTTTTTTATTTTTTTTTTTGAAGATTCCGTAGCCGTTCGATTTCGTTCGTAATTTTTTTTATTGAATTCATTTTATGTTTTTTTATATAAATGCGTTGGTTTGTGTTGGGTTTTAAATTTCACAGAACCTGAAGATTGACAGTT
>NC_089791.1:26560887-26563387 GCF_040412425.1 Macrobrachium rosenbergii | reverse complement strand
TAAAAAAGTTAACAGCATATTTTTTCCACATCTAGCTTTGTCCACTAAGTTGGGGTGGCCCCAGAAAAAACAAACAATGGCCACTGCAAAATTCATACTTTCACAGCTGAATAATGGATAAATTTCTATGAACGAGGCTTCCTCTATATTTGACACAGAATGCTCATCAAAAGGGCATCAAGCCCCTCACATGCACTGCACTATTTACCGCTATTTTTCACACACCATCGTACTTCTTTTATGTAAGACTCTTCCGATCTACTGCTTCTCCCTCCCCATCTTTCCGGTCCTTCCTATGTCCTTCTTTCATCTTTCCTTCTAACTCTTAGTTTCAAGAGATATATTATATATATATATATATATATATATATATATATATATATATATATACTATATATATATATAATATATATACACATGTATTTTATATAAATATATATATTGTACATATGTATATATATATATATATATATATATATATATATATATATATATATATATATATATATATATATATATATATATAAGCGAATCCACCTGTGGAATTCTGCTTATAAACTGAAGTCACGTGCATGTACTGTGATTTTTTTAAGCATATATATATATATATATATATATATATATATATATATATATATATATATATATATATATATAATTTCAATTCGCATTCAGTCTGTTCAATCACTGTCACTGGCCTCATATGGTGATCAAAATTCGATCTCAATCTATACCCCTCAAACAAGACGGCAATAATGATGATGATGATGACAAATAATACTAATGCTATTAATAATAACGACGATAATGTCTCCATTACTTAGGCGCTAGGTTGCCATAAATGATGGCGAGAAACAACTTCTAAACACAGTCACACACAAAGCGCTTTAGATATTCAAGGTGAGTCTGACAATCGGGGGCTGAAAATCAAGTATTTCAACCTCCTTCCGTCACGAGGACGACAATTATCATCTCCGATTTAATCTGGAATTCGACCTGCATACTCATATTCCCTTTTATTTGCTCAGCGAGTCCGAACGTCCCTATGAAATTCTTATTCATTTGCTCTACTCGCGGGGCGTCAATAGCGTGATATATTCTCATGAGTGAATATAATTCTATTTCCAATTCCAAGGTCTATCATTTACGACTTTCGACGAAGGGTTACTGATAGACTGAATAAGCATACTGGCGTTGCAGTGTTAATGGTCATCCACCCTGCTCCGATAAGAATATTCTACTCGTGGGACGTCAATATCGAAAATAATCTGATGAGTGAATATAATTCTATTTCCAATTCCAAGGTCTATCATATACGACTTTCGACGAAGAGTTACTGATAGACTGAATAAGCATACTGGCGTTGCGGTGTTAATGGTCATCCACCCTGCTCCGATAAGAATATTCTACTCGTGGGACTTCAATATCGAATATAATCTGATGAGTGAATATAATTCTATTTCCAATTCCAAGGTCTATCATATACGACTTTCGACGAAGGAGTTACTGACAGACTGAATAAGTAAACTGGCGTTCCAGTACTGATGGTCATCTAACCTGCTCCAACAAGGATATTCCTCCTCGCTTCCCATAACAATGGAGAACGGCTGTGTCACGTTGCTCCCACAACACATGCAGAGAACGCGGAACAGATTTAATACAGTTAACCGTCAAAGGCTCCCTTCAAAGTTAATAGTTTATCTATTGATTTCTTCTAAATGGTGTTTAAAGAGATTGCATAAGATCCCTGCTAGCTGGGGAGCAGTCAGGGTAAAGCAAACTTTATAAGAAATGGCAAAGAAAGCGATTTCAGCAGATTACTTTCAGCAGGAAATCAGAGAGGCTAAAGCAGGGTTCAGCAGATTACTTTCAGTAGGAAATCAGAGAGGTTAAAGCAGGGTTCAGCAGATTACTTTCAGTAGGAAATCAAAAAAGCTAGAGCAGACTTCTGCTGGCGGAGAAGGAAGGAGATTTAAAGCAAAAACAATCCACCATACGGAGCAGGTTATAGAATTGTTCTTCCACCAAGTAACAGAAGGAATAAAGACAATATCCTATAGCAGACGGACATATTTTAGAGGGCTACCAAATTAACAACCCATAACCTTCCTAGCAGACTTGCAAAATTCATAACCCAGCAGACTCCTTTTGGAGAGAGAGAGAGAGAGAGAGAGAGAGAGAGAGAGAGAGAGAGAGAGAGAGAGAGAGAGGTTACAGCAGATAAGTTACAACAGACTCCTTTCTGAGAGAGAGAGAGAGAGAGAGAGAGAGAGAGAGAGAGAGAGAGAGGTTACAGCTGACTCCTTCACACACACAGAGAGAGAGAGAGAGAGAGAGAGAGAGAGAGAGAGAGAGAGAGAGAGGGGTTACAGCTGACTCCTTCACAGAGAGAGAGAGAGAGAGAGAGAGAGAGAGAGAGAGAGAGAGAGAGAGTTACAGCTGACTCCTTCACAGAGAGAGAGAGAGAGAGAGAGAGAGAGAGAGAGAGAGAGAGAGAGAG
>NC_089791.1:26510887-26553387 GCF_040412425.1 Macrobrachium rosenbergii | reverse complement strand
AATACACACACACACACACACACACACACACACACACACATATATATATATATATATATATATATATATATGGTATCTAATGGAGTTTTTTATTCAAAAGTTACAAGCTTTCTTGGACAAACAGTCCACATTATCATATCCGTACGGATACTTGATAATGTGCTGTTTGTCCAAGCTTTGGATCATTAGATACCATCATGTCTTCTACTAATGCACAAACAATTGTGTATGTGATAAAAGTTACTATATATATATATATATATATATATATATATATATATATATATATATATATATATATATAAATTGCTGACCCACATCGGGATCGAACCCATGTCTTTCAACTGACTGGCAAGGGCGCTGCCAACCGAACCACAAGTCTTAAAAGAAGCTTGAACCTACATACCACTGAGCCTAAGGGTTTTACCTATAAAGGTATCTAAGTGGTGCTCAAACGTACCATAAGATACACTTTAATCATGAACGCAAAAGAGGGTGTCTCAATTCTAACCAAATTACTGAATTGAATAGAACAGAATATAGAATTTAGACCAAAGGCCAAGCACTGGGACCTATGCGGTCATTCAGCGCTGAAACGGAAATTGACAGTAAAAGGTTTGAGAAGGTGTAACAGGAGGAAAACCTCGCAGTTGCACTATGAATCAATTGTTAGGGGAGGGTGGAAAGTAAGATGGAAGAAAGAGAATATGAAAGGAGGTACAGTAAAGGAACGAAAGGGGTAGTAGCTAGGGGCCGAAGGCACACTGCAAAGAACCTTAAGTGATGCTTACAGTGCACCATGAGGTGCAATGACGGCAGTAGTCCCCCTAAGGGGCAAATTACTGAATGGCAAAAAGTTTGGTCCACTTCTCGGCTAACCCTCAAAGTCAACTGAATCTACTTGGACCTATTTATAAAAAAAAAAAAAAAAAAAAAACTTTTACCGAGAGAAAAATTGAAAAATTTTTCCAGAGCAATATCCAGCGACCTATCTCATGAAACGGAAGGGAAATATGAGCCTGCACGGTTTTCATGCAATAGCAAAAGCACTACTTTATCCGCTCCAATATAGAAAATATCGAAGAGGCTCCCTTTCATGACCCCAAAATCAATATGACCCAGTTTCTAGGTCACAGAGCAATTGCGAAGCCATTCGGGTCTCTGGTTAACAAATTTGCATACAAATGAACACCGACCAAAGAAATGTACAACCTTGCCAAGAGCAAGACCGAGGGACCTGTACAAAACGCGTACCCGATTATATTTTGATTGAAGCTTTCATAGGACAGCGAGAGGAGGGGTGACACCACCACCTTGCCAAATGCCTGAAAAGGAATTCTTTAAAATTCTCTCTTTCTTTTGAAAATTAATTCCTTAAAATTCTCTCTTTCATTTGGAAAGGAATTCTTTAAAATTCTCTCTTTCTTTTGAAAAGGAATTCTTTAAAATTCTCTCTTTCTTTTGAAAAGGAATTCTTTAAAATTCTCTCTTTCTTTTGAAAAGGAATTCTTTAAAATTCTCTCTTTCTTTTGAAAAGGAATTCTTTAAAATTCTCTCTTTCTTTTGAAAATTCTCTCTTTCTTTTGAAAAGAATTCCTTAAAATTCTCTCTTTTCTTTTGAAAAGGAATTCTTTAAAATTCTCTCTTTCTTTTGAAAAGGAAAATTTTCTTTTCTTTTGAAAATTCTCTCTCTTTCTTTTGAAAAGGAATTCTTTAAAATTCTCTCTTTTGAAAGATTCTTTTGAAAAGAAAAACTTCTTCTTTTGAAAATTCTCTCTCTTTCTTTTGAAAAGAAAACTTCTCTCCTTCTTTTGAAAAGGAATTCTTTAAAATTCCCTCTTTCTTTTGGAAAGAATTCTTTAAAATTCTCTCTTTCTTTTGAAAAAATTCTCTCTTTCTTTTTTGAAAAATTCTTTAAAATTCTCTCTTTCTTTTGAAAAGAATTCTTTAAAATTCTCTCTTTCTTTTGAAAAATTCTCTCTTTCTTTTGAAAGATTCTTTAAAATTCTCTTTTCTTTTGAAAAGGAATTCTTTAAAATTCTCTCTTTCTTTTCAGACTAAATATAAGAAAATATTTCTGACTTCTTATATATTCTGATATGTTTGTACAATTTTTTGGAATTTTTGGGAGCCCCTCTGACATAATTATCAATAAATTCAATGCGTTGAACGTCCATGAAGAAACAATAACATCAAACAAAAAGAAGCAAATAAAACTATAAGTCATGGGACTTTCAATATTGTTGAAAATCAATTTTATATAAATCTTGATAGAGAAACACAACATTATTCATATTCTTAGTCTTTCAGTCTCGCAAACCTATTCAATCCTGTTGCTAGGGTTCCTATGGCATCGATTCTGGAAGAGAAGGCGAATATCAGACCATAAAAAAATCTTAATAATTTTCCTTCTTATTTAAAATGATCTTTGATTCGCTTTAGTCTGGTACACACCACGCCGTAGAAGTAATCTTCATTTAGTCTATAGAAATTTTCATTTCATCTATACTTATTTTTATTTAGTTTAATAATGTAATTTTTATTTAGTCTCTAGTAATTTTCATTTAATCAATACTAATTTTAGTTTTCTGTAAACGAAAACTATTGTGCCAGCTTTTTCTGTCCGCCCTTAGATCTTAAAAACTACTGAGGCTAGAGGACTGCAAAGTGGTATGTTGATCATCCACCCTCCAATCATCAAACATACCAAATTGCAACCCTCTGGCCCCAGTAGTTTTAATTTTATTTAAGGTTAAAGTTAGCCATAATCGTGCTTCTGGCAACGATATACGATATGCCACCACCGAGCCGTGGTTACAGTTTCATGGGCCGCAGCTCATACAGCATTATACCGACACCACCGAAAGATGGATCCATTTTCGGTGGCCTTGATTATACGCTGTAGCGGCTCTACAGAAAACTCGACTGCGCCGAAGAAACTTCGGCGCATTTTTTACTTGTTTATTTTGTTTATAGTCATTTTTATTGAGTCTGTAAACGAATTTATGAAATCATATTTACCAATTATATTTAATCATCAAACTCCATTTGTCGCCCCCGTAGGTTGGGAAGAGTCCAGTAGTCCACACTAAGCCTCCTAATCCATTTCACACCTTAATCCTTTACGTTGGCATAAGGCCCACTAAACCAATCAACCTTCCTTTTGACCATACCTGGTTTTATTTACTCTTGTTTTTCAGTCAGTTCATTTGGAATGTCGTCACATAGCTATCCAACTTCTTTAACTTCTTGAAGTTTCGGGTCGAAGCAGCATCTATCGGGGTACTTTGCAGATGGCCAATACCTGTCTCCTAAAAATCCGAAGGAGGGCAAAATCTTTACCCGAGCTTTTTTTTATTTTTTTTAGGTATCTATCAGGCGTTGATACTTGGTCTACAGGGACCTTAAGCTGTTCTGCTGCTGCTGCTGCTGCTGCTGCTGCTGCTGCTCTCTCTCTCTCTCTCTCTCTCTCTCTCTCTCTCTCTCTCTCTCTCTCTCTCTCTCTCTCTCTCTCTATATATATATATATATATATATATATATATATATATATATATATATATATATATATATATATATATATATATATATATATACACAGCTAAATCACCAAGGTTACGGGCTCACACCCCGTCTATGAAAACTTTTCTCTTTTCAATTCTACTAATTCAGTGGGGGAGATAAGCTGAATGATTTTAAACTAAATATATAAATCATGGTTAATTTTATTTAAATAATGAATTATAATTTCACACACAAACACACGCACACACACATATACATACATACATACATATATATATGTATGTCTGTATGTATGTATATATATATAATATAATATATATATACTGTATATTATACATGCTACCCAGTGATTTTCGAATTAATTTCTGCATAAAAATAAAATCTCATTTCATCACAGAGTATAAAACAAAGACTAAAATCCACAGAGATAAGTCGGTGACAGTAAAAGAATACAAGAGACAGAGCCAAAAATAAAATTTTAAAAATAACCGGAATAAAAAATAAATGGAAAGGGTCACTGAGGGCAAGAACTTATGTTGATGACCAGAAGCATCAGACGATGCTTATCAGTAAGTCCTGGGTTCGTTTTCCCGAGATGTAACCGAGTACCAGGACCTTTCCATGAAAAAAAGGGGGACGCCATATCTTAAAAGCTAACCATTGAATTTTCTTTAAAATAATCTCATTATGTTTCCCACGCCCAAAATACTCCTAAGGTCCTTATTTAGCCTAATCTAACCTAGGGGCATGGCAAAAAACACCGGGACTGGTGTAATACTCGTACACATCTCAGAAATTTGCTTCAGGGATCACGCCGCCTGCCGACAGATGGCAGCACTCCGCGGGGCCAAAATATCCACATTTACGCAATGGAGCGTAAACAGATTTCCGTTCTCAGACATCCAGTTTCAGTCTATTTTCGACTTCGGACACAAATGACATGAGTTTTATGCCAGAGTAGGTAGCTGTCATGTTTAGCAGGTCCACTTGAAGTGTCATATGCTGTTGTTTTTTTTTTCTTTGTGCTGATCTGATTACAAATCGTCTTACAAGATTAGTTGGGTATTATGGAAAAAGTTATTTATTTTCTCTTATTTCCAAATGGTACAAAGCAACATTAACTATTTATTACTACGCACTTTCAATCTCCAACTGATTAATAAGATCCCTCGAATTACAGTTTGCCTTGGGAAAATGCTTCTTCCCACCACGACTCGGAAGAAAATCTCCCCCCCCATCTCCCCAAGCCCATTCTCTCTCTCCCCCTACACAGCCATGTCCACATATGGGAGAAATCAGAAAAGAGTTCCACTCCCTAACATCTCTTGCGGCCTGTGTTTGATCTGCCATTAAGGCTGATTGGTGCATCTACACACGTACCATCGGCACTGTCAGTTTCCACGTGTGGCCCTGATGCCGCGGTCTGTAGTGTGCTTGTTTCGAAATTGTAAACTAGGGAACACTCTCTTTGAACTCCGCGCCGCACCAATGTAGGTCACTGAGTGTAAATGTTTTATCTCTCACTAATACCTACACAACTGCATACACACACACACACACATATATACATATATATATATATATATACATATATATATATATATATATATATATATATATATATATATATATATATATATATATATATATATATAAAGCCAATCAGATACCTCCTGGGATATAAAGCGCATCTGTTTTTTCGTCTCTATTATACAACAGTCTTAAGGTTTTAACAATAAATACACACGTATACATGCTAATATACATACATAAACACGCAACACACACATACATACTACAAACATACATACATATCTATCTGCCTATCTATCCATCAATCTATCTATCTATCTACCTACATATATTATATATATATATATATATATATATATATATATATATAAAAATATATATATATATATATATATATATATATATATATATATATGTATACACATTATAAAAATCAGTATATATATAATTATATATATATATATACAGTATACAGTATATACACATATATAAGATATAACAAATCTTATTTTGTTTTTCATAAAAACCTACAGAACAAGACAGACAACCAAAAATCTTTATCCAACCATAACATTAAAGAGAGACGACAGAGTGAAAAAAAGGTGACAGCCCTAAAAGAAAAGATGGGAGAGAGAGAGAGAGAGAGAGAGAGAGAGAGAGAGAGAGAGAGAGAGAGAGAGAGAGAGAGAGAGAGAGAGAGAGACAGTAAATTGAGATCATTTAAGATTTCTTTTAAATTTTCTTTACTTCATCCCACGTTCTCGTAACCAGCAAACTGCACGGAAGAAGATAAAATAATAGTAATAAAAATGCACAATGCTATAAGAGTTATGCTCACAAAGACCTGTATGACAATAGACAGTGCAATACACACTGAGCCATGCTCCCCTAAAATGGAAAACTGCAGTGTCTGCAAAATTTTCGAAATTGAGATATGCCACCTATTGGGCTCGTGAAACACTAATACACAAGTTACTGCAGTTTCAGAATGATTCTTCAATGCTTGATTTAGGGGTTCCATTTGCAGTATCTGCAAAATCAGTGGTAAGGCAAGGAAAAACTGCAGTATCTGCAAAATTTTCGAAATTGAGATATGCCACCTATTTGGCTCGTGAAACACTAATACACAAGTTACTGCAGTTTCAGAATGATTCTTCAATGCTTGATTTAGGAGGTCCCATTTGCAGTATCTGCAAAATCAGTGGTAAGGCAAGGAAAACTGCAGTATCCGCAAAATTTTCTTGAGATATGCCACCTATTGGGCTCGTGAAACACTAATACGCAAGTTACTGCAGTTTCAGAATGATTCTTTAGTGTTTGATTTAGAGGGTTCCATTTGCAGTATCTGCAAGATCAGTAGTAAGGCAAGGTAAAACTGCAGTATCTACCATTTTTCTCAGTTCAGTATTTTTGCAGATATTGCAGTCGCCCTGTTTTTCAATGCTTGATTTAGGGAGTCCCATTTGCAGTATCTGCAAAATCAGTAGTAAGGCAAGGGAAAACTGCAGTATCTACCATTTTTCTCAGTTCAGTATTTTTGCAGATACTGCAGTCTTCCATTGTAGGGCAGCATGGATTAGTGGCCTTAGCGACCCAGCATATTTGAAATGGCCTATCACCATCGCCTGGAACTGCAGATAGGATAGCAGGCTTAGGATAGCAGGCTCAGAAAGTCAGTTCCAAAGCCTCCAATCATTCATCTACAGGGGAGCGCATTGCAGTTCATCTGTGCCCACTGTGGAAGAAACAATATGTCGGAGAGGTAAACAAAGGGTTGAAATTACTCTATCGGATTTTGTTCCGCAGAAAAAAAAAGGGGGGGAAAGATTCCGTTTCCATTTTGAAATTTAATTTCGTTTCTTTGCACGTTGCAGTGTGCAATTTTTCTTTTTCTCTCGATATTTCGTAAATATTTCCCCATAAAGTTTTAGAATTTTTGTTGCTATGGGGAATTGGCTGTTGTGAGGCTTGTGCGTATCAATTTCATCAAATGGAAAGATTTAGCAGTGGCTGCCTCCATCCCGTTGGCTCATGCGTACATACAAATGCATGAGGGTGTGAATGTGCAGACTGCATTATCTTAATTTACCTGGATAATTTAGGTATTCACAATAGAATATACCTGCCTAAGGCAATATCTTTTATCAACTGGGGTCTTTTTATTCATGAACCCCATATGCGAGAATTATGCCAAGCAAATATCTTGACACTGAGCGAACTGAAAATCAAGACAAAATAAATTTATTGAATTCATTTAACTTAATTTTTTATACAGAATTTAAACAAACTCTGTTTTCCATTTGATGACAAACTGCAGTGTAAGGTCTGACTGGTCTTAAAAAAAAAAAAATAGATATGGGTGTGAGGACCAAACACTAAGGTTAAGACCTACTAAATGCTAGATGAATTGTATAATAAAGACCAGATATTACAACACAGAAGTGCCTGATAACATGGAAGGTTTAAATGAAAAACCGACGGCCCTCCATAGCTGAGTTATGAGCGTTTCACCCTAAAAGCTGACTTAAAATCTTTATGGGGCCATTCCATATAACTAAAAGCACATAATTCAAATCAAAGAAATTTTCTTTTTTTTAATATTTGGTGTCCAAACTTGACATACGCGTTTGTAAATATGTTTAATAACTGTTATGTACTCAGTACTAATAAATATGCTTGTACCCATATATTTAATTTTTCTTTGCGTAACAACGATATTTTATGGTTAAATGAACCGTTATCCAATCCGGGTCAGCCCCTCTCAGTACTAGCCCAAGTATGCAGAACGAATTGGTCCAGGCTTCTGAATGGTACATAACGTCCCTTAAGACCATTTCCTGTTTTCGTAAATTTTACAATATAGAGACATGGACACTAATGGCTAAAAAGCTGTCGTAGGTTTCATTATGAAAGAAATTGCAGCACACGTATGTATGCATGTATGTGTGTATATATATGTGTATATATATATATATATGTATATATATATATATATATATATATATATATATATATATATATATATATATATATATATATATATATATATATATACTACATACATATATTTTATATACATATTTATATCAAACCACAAGTATTAGGTACATTATACATATATACGTGTAATACGTGCGTGTTATATGTTCAATACGGATAAATTCCTGCCTCGATTAACGGCACTAAAAACGAAAGTACCCCTAACCCCACATTCTGAGGTCAAAAGTAGAAAGACCCATAAGAAGGCGAGGAAGAATAAATGTGATATTCTGATTTGGTATTTGGTGCTTTCTCCTAAATTCCGTGCGGATAGACCACCCTTACCCGCTTCCTCCTTCCCTCTCCCTCCCTCCCTCCCAAAAGGGCCCCAACTCACCAAAAACAAAATTTAATCACCCCGGGGAAATCGAAGGGGGCAAGAATAGGAGTAATGTTCTGCGCGTTCTCCAGTATTCAAACGAAGTCAATTTACTGAGAAACTCTTTTGACTTCGCCATTTTTTTTTTTTTTTTTTTTTGCATTTTTTCCTTTTTTTTTTTGTTTCGTGTTTTCCATTTCAACTTCAAACGTCAGGAGTCTTGTGAAATTCTACTTTGCATTTCTACTTTGTACCCTTGGTTTATTTGAGTGATCTGACTGAGAACGCGAAAATATAATTCATTATATTGCCAAAGGACTAATGCATGTTTGTTCGTGGTATTTAGTAAGGGCCAAGAAAAATTTGGCAGTCAAGGAATTACAGGAAATGGCGTTTTCATATAAAATCTAAATCCGATCTTAGGGTTTTAACCTCAAGTCACAATGAACATGAATTTCTTCTTCCATTATTATTATTATTATTATTATTATTATTATTATTATTATTATTATTATTATTATTATTATTATTATTATTATCATTATTATTATTATTATTATTATTATTATTACTACTACTACTACTACTACTACTACTATTATTATTATTGTTTTTATTATTATTATTATTATTATTCAGAAGATGAGACCTGTTCGTATGGAACAAGCCCACAGGGTCCATCAACTTGAAATTCAGGCTTCCAAAGAATATGGTGTTCATTTGAAAGAAGTAACAGAGAGTAACAGGAAATACAGGAAGAAGAGATCAGTTATTGGAAAAGAAAAATTAAAAATAAATAGGAGAAACAGGTTAATTGACACCTAAATATCGTTTCTCTCTTTTTGCCTCTAAAATCTTTCTATTTGCATAACTATCCTTTTGAAGCTATTAATATCTACCTACGTTCGGGAACGCGTTTTGAACAGGTTCCTCTATCATACTTCAGCAAGCTGCTACATTTTCTGGACGTCTTCATCTGCATGCAAATTTTTCATACCAAAGACATGAACACTGACTTTGCAATTGCTTTGTGACCCACAAGCTAGGTTATACTGACTCTGGGTTCAAAGTAAAGATCGTTTTAGTTTTCTGTAAAAGAAAACTATTGTACCGGCTTTGTCTATCCGCCCTCACTTTTTTCTGTCCGCCCTCAAGAACTTAAAACTACTGAGGCTAGGGGGCTGCAAATTGGTAAGGTGATCATCCACCCTCAAATCATCAAACATACCAAATTGCAGCCCTCTGGCCTCAGTAGTTTTAATTTTATTTAAGGTTAAAGTTAGCCATAATCGTGCGTCTGGCAACAATGTAGAATAGGCCACCAACGGATTGCGGCTCATACAGCATTATACCGAAACCACCGAAAGATAGATCTATTTGTGGTGGCCTTGATTATACGACAAATAGAGGCCTTGATTATACGATGTACAGAAAACTCGACTGCGCCGAAGAGACTTTAGCGCATTTTTTACTTTGTTTAATATTTTCTATACCAAAGCACATGAAATAAATAGTGGCATTGTTATTAAAAAAGGACCTCCTCTGTCCATATATGTCTATTTACGAGGACGGAAAGTAATTTGGTGAGGGGAAAATATTCAAATGACTTTCGAAGAGCCTGTCTACACTTTGCAAAGGGGCAACGAAGAAATACTACGAAAGTAATTTTTAGTCAATGGTGTCCTGAATGGCATTTCAAAGAAGTTTTATAAACGATTGCGAGCTATTTTAAGTCGTATTTCATTGCTTTAATATTAAGCTGACATTATTTTTAGAATAAGAATACGGCGTATGAGAAAACTTTGTGCACTTTTAAAAAGTACAAAACCGCGCTAACACACAAACGTGTATTTATATATATTAAGATAGAACTACGCCATATATATATATATAATAGTATTAAATATAATATATACTATATATATATATGAAATTTTACCATCATACTCTACAACTTTATGAAAATCATGAAGTTACAAATGTCGCTTAATATCAGTTTTTCCGCCACCTCGGTATATCTCCGTTGAGAATTGTCGCCGAAGGGCTTTTTATATAGTGATAATCATGAAATAGGGAGGAATCGCAAATAATTGCCAGAGACGAAAGCCTATTCAGCGACTCCAGTTGATCGTAAACCATTGAGCCATCAAGAATAAAAGTCTTTTTTAAGATGTCGTACTGCTTTACCATGTCGAGCGCGGGGGAAAGTGTTACTATTTCTCGACAATGACCCACCTTCGCCATGACAGTTCATTGAGTAATTTGAAACACGCAGCCTTTGTTATGAAATTCTTATCACACCGGAGATTTTTATACTTGTCAGTTTGGCTACGAACTGTCGCTTAATATTAAATTCACGCTGGATTCGGTATATCTCCGTTGGAGATAATGGCGCCGAAGGAATTTATAGCGTGGGAAATGAATTGAATCGAAAGGATAACCGCTGCCACGAAAGATTATGAAGCGACTCGATAGTTGCCGTTTTTTGAGCCATCAAAAATTGCTATTCTTATTGGGACGGAGAACGCGTTTTTCTTTTACCCGTCGAGCGGGGAAAGTGTACTAGCCACGACAATGACCCACCTCCGCTATGACAGTTCATTGGCAAATTGGAACACGCAGAGGTTTGTTATGAAATTTTTTATCACACCGTGATTTTTATACAATCATGATTAGCTACAAATGTCGCTTAATATATTTAATTCACGCTACCACTCGGTATATCTGTTTGGAGAATTGTCGCCGAAGGGGGAATCCATTTTTGATAAATGAATTGGAATCGTTAACACGAATTTACTTACGAAATCTTGTCAGGACTCCAGTTGATAAAAATTGAGCCATTGAAGAGAGGTATAAATCTTTTGCCGAGATGTCTACTTAGCATTGCCGCTTCGTGAGCGTAAGTGTTACTAATTTTGACAAGACCCACCTCCGCCATGACAGTTCATTGGACGCTTAGGAAACACGCAGCTCTTGTTATGAAATTTTTATCACACCGTGATTTTTATACAACCATGAAGATTAACTCATAAAAATTCAGTTACGATCAAAAAGAGAGAAATGGTGCTGAAACTCTCAATTGTTATCTGGAGAATTTTGTTAACATCCAAGGGTTCAAAACATATTATACCTCTTCAAAAGGAAAATAATATCAGGGTGAAAGTTTGTTAAAGAGCGTACCCGCGACGAAAGCCTATTCAGCCCTCCAATAAAACAAGAATCGTCCACCATTGAGCCATCAAAAGGTCCAGAAAATCTTTTTAGATTTTAAACGTATTTTTACCTCCCGTTACAAACAATAAGCATTATATTAATTTTGAAAATGATGAAATTAATCTGTTAACCTGACAGTTGATCCATTGTTCGAAAAAATACGATAACTTCAAAAACGCTTTAATATGTTCCACTTTCAACAAAAAGTTACAATGTCTTTAATGTAATTAAAATTTTCAGTTTATATACTATACTGGAGAATTGTCTCTATATTCAAATTTCGAATATCTATATATATGAAATCGTTGGGACAAGAACGCGTAACGAAGGCAAAATCAGCTTAATTCAAGATAAATGACTACGAAAACCAAGAGCATTACTCAAGCACAGGGATATGATCTTTTGACGAGATGTCGGTACGCTTTTTTTTTCCTGATGAACCCAAAGGATACTAAAAAAAAATGACACACTCATTTGGCGTTCATTGGTACCTTTCAGTACGTCTCGTGTTATCATTTATCTCACTCGATTTTTACAAACAATGAGACAACACAGCGCGATATTACACACACGTCGTGACCTACAAGGTGAAGAAGAAAAAAGAAATACTGTTTATATATTTATATATATATATATATATATATATATATATATATATATATATATATATATATATATATATATATATACATTCACATATATATCATATATTTTTGTAAACATGTTTTAAATGTACAGTATGCAAATAAAGCATTTAGGATAAACAGACAAATATACTAGCTAAATTCTTTATATTCTGTCTCAAACAGTTGATAACAATATGACCTAAATATATATACATATCATGGAAATATTCTTATATATAACCCTGTAATAAAGAAAATGAGCAAGATTGTCAATATCAATAAAACGCTATAAAAAAATGAGATTGATGGGATTTATATAATGATAAATGAATTAATCGTGGGGACAATGAAACCGCGACGTAAGCCTATTCAGCGACTGACAGACGTAAAACTGAGCCATCAAGAGGTATAATCTTTTAAAATGTCATTCTTATATAACAGTCGTGAGCGAAATTTAAACCTCGACATATGACCCAGACGATTTCAGTTGACATTTTGTAGCTTCTAATGATTGCCTAACGATCCCTTGTCTTAATAATTTTTATCACAAGAGTGGTTAAATGTGCATCCTGAACTAAAATGTCGGTGGGTCATTGTCGAAAGTAGTCACATACCTGAGGAGGAAGTAGTTTTGATACAGTCGCCAAAAGACATGAATTCCATATAATGGTTTAAACTGAGAAGGAAGTAGTTTTCTGAACAGACATCCTTTTGAATCGTGACGGAATGGATATTTATCGACTCATCTTGTGTAAACCAACGGAGCCATCAAGGTAGTCAAATGAATATGTTGCCGAGATTTACTTCATTTACCCGTCGTTTTTGGCATGTTGAGTAAAATAACGACTAAAAGAGCTACGACAATGACCGATTTCAGTCATGAAGTTCATTGTCGAGGCTAGAACGCAGCTCTTGAGAATGAATATTTATAAAAGAAATTGGCCGGTTATATCAATCATGAATTGTATTGCGGATTAATATCGAAATTCCACGCTATCCTATAAAATATCTCCGTTGGAAGGCTTTGTCGAAGAGGATTTATGAAGTGATAAATGACCTTTGTTATCGTGGGGATATAAACCCGCGTGTGAAATAATTTCAATAAAAGAACAAAACACCATAAGGATGGTATGGGTCATTGTCGAGATGCCGTAATGCGGTCTAGGTAAAAGCAGTACGACTAACCTCGACAAAAGACCACCTATTCATTTGACAGTTTAGTTGACTGCGTTTGGAATACGTCAGCTCTTGTTGTAACGATTCCACACATTATCACTTATATAAATCATTTTATGACAATCTCCAACGAAGACTACAAATGATTTATAATGAGATATATTTGTAGCTTGCCTGATTGTATATAAATCCGGTGTGATAAAAATTTCATAACAAGAGCTAGTCGAAACGTGATAAATGAACTGTCATGGCGGAGGTGGGTCATTGTTTTAAAGGGAGAGTTTCCAGCGACTCACTTAATGGGTAAAAATGGTGTGAGACATCAAAAGACTTATACCTCTTTCTAGATGGTTTACGCTAACTGAGCGATGAATGGGTACCCTCGACGTGTCCCACCTTGCCATTTATCACTTATATAAATTCCTTCCGACAATTCTCCAAACGGAGATATACAGTGATGTTTCTGATATTTTCTTTCAATTTTTGTAGCACTGATTGTATAAATCACGGTGATGCAAATTTCATAACAAGAGCTTCGAAAATTCCAAACGCTACCAAATGGAATTATTGTGACGTTGAGAGGGTCATTGTCGAGGCTAGTACACTATAAGTGATAAATGGTGGTGTCATATGTATATGACATCTATAAGACTTATACCTCTCCAGTTGGCTCAATGGTTTACGTTAACTGAGTCATCTGAATAGGTACGTCGCTGGTTCGTGTCCCCACGCATTCCACCATTTATCACTTATATACTAACCTTTCAAGATGCCTCCAACGGAGATATACCGAGGCATTGGGATTTCCTTGGAATTACTGTACATTTTGCTTCAACCGATTGTTATAACACGGTGATTTAAATTTGAAGCATAACAAGAGCTATTCCAAACGTACCAATGAACTTCATGGTGGACCTCGGTCATTGTCTATTTAGAATATTTGTCCCGCTTCACGACGTGTAAAAGCAGGAATCGACATCCCGGCAAAAGACTTATACCTGGCGTAAAAATTGATGGCATCAATGGTTTTGCCGACTGAGTCGCTGAATATATTCTCGCCGCGGTTCGTGGTCCCTGAGATTCCACCCATTTATCACTTATATAAATAATTCGCATGGTTGCCAACGGAGATATACCGAGGTAGCGTGGATTTCGATATTAAGCGACATTTGTAGCTTCATGATTGTATATAAAATCACGTGATAAAAATTTCATAACAAGAGCTGCGTATTCCAAACGTATTCTCAATGAACTGTCATGGCGGGAGGTGGTCATTGTCGAGGCTAGTACACTTTCCCTGCTCACGACGGGTAAAGCAGTACGACATCTCGGCAAAAGACTTATACCTCTCTTGATGGTTAATGGTTTACGTCAACTGGAGTCGCTGAATAGGTATGTCAAATGGTTCGTGGTCCCCACGATTCCACTACATTTATCACTTATATAAATTCCTTTCGCGACAATTTCCAACGGAGATATACCGAGGTAGTTGTGGATTTCGATATTAAGCGACATTTGTAGCCTATGATTGTATATAAAAATCACGGTGGATAAAAATTTGCAACAAGAGCTGCAGCGACTCCAAACGTACCAATGAACTGTCATGGCGAGGTGGGTCATTGTCGAGGCTAGTACACTTTCCCCGCCACGACGCGGGAAAAGCAGTACGACATCTCGGCAAAGACCCACCTACCCATGACTTGATGGCTCAATGGTTTACGTCAACTGGAGCTCTGAATAGGCTTTCGCGGGGTTAATGTCCCCACGATTCCACCATTTATCACTTATATAAATTCCTTCGCGAAATTCTCCAACGGAGATATACCGAGGTAGCGGATTTCGATATTAAGCGACATTTGTAATTTATGATTGTATAAAATCACGGTGTGATAAAATTTCAAACAAGAGCTGAAAGTTTCCAAACGTACCAATGAACTGTCATGGCGGAGGTGGGTCATTGTCGAGGCTAGTACACTTTCCCCGGCCACGACGGGCGAAAAGCAGTGGACATCTCGGCAAAGACTTATACCTGATGGCTCAATGGTTTACGCCAACTGGAGTCACTGAATAGGCTTGTCGCGAAATTCGTTCCTCACGATTCCACCATTTATCACTTATATAAAATCCTTCACGACAATTCTCCAACGGAGATATACTGAGGTAGCGGTTTCATATTGCGACATTTGTAGCTTCATGATTGTATAAAAATCACTTAAAAATTTCTAACAAGAGCTGCGTGAAACCAAAACGTACTAAATGAACTGTCATGGCGGAGGTGGGTCATTGTCGAGGCTAGTACACTTTCCCGCAAACGACGGTAAAAGCAGTACGACATCTCGGCAAAAGACTTATACTTCTCTTGATGGCTCAATGGTTTACGCCAACTGGAGTCGCTGAATAGGCTTTCGTCGCGGTTCGTGTCCTCACGATTCCAATTCATTTATCACTTATATAAATTCCTTCGGCGACAATTCTCCAACGGAGATATACCGAGGTAGCGGGATTTCGATATTAAGCGACATTTGTAGCTTCATGATTGTATAAAAATCACGGTGATAAAAATTTCATAACAAGAGCTGCGCAACCAAACGTACCAATGAACTGTCATGGCGGAGGTGGGTCATTGTCGAGGCTAGTACACTTTCCTACCACGACGGGTAAAAGCAGTACGACATCTCGCAAAAGACTTATACCTCTTTGATGGCTCAATGGTTTACGCCAACTGGAGTCGCTGAATAGGTTGTCGCGGGTTCGTGTCCCCACGATTCCAATCATTTATCACTTATATAAATTCCTTCGGCGACAATTCTCCAACGGAGATATACTGAGGTAGCGAATTTCGATATTAAGCGACATTTGTAGCTTCATGATTGTATAAAAATCACGGTGTGATAAAATTTCATAACAAGAGCTGCGTGTTCCAAACGTACCAATGAACTGTCATGGCGGAGGTGGGTCATTGTCGAGGTAGTACACTTTCCCTGCCACGACGGTAAAAAGCAGTACGACATCTCGGCAAAGACTTATACCTCTTTGATGGCTCAATGGTTTACGTCAACTGAGTCGCTGAATAGGGTTTTTGTCGCGGGTTCGTGTCCCCACGATCCACTTCATTTATCACTTATATAAAATTCCTTCGGCGACAATTCTCCAACGGAGATATACCGAGGTAGCGTGAATTTCGATATTTGGCGACATTTGTAGCTTCATGATTGTATAAAAATCACGCGTGATAAAATTTCATAACAAGAGCTGCGTTCCAAACGTACCAATGAACTGTCATGGCGGAGGTGGTCATTGTCGAGGCTAGTACACTTTCCCGCTCACGACGGGTAAAAGCAGTACGACATCTCGGCAAAAGACTTATACCTCTCTTGATGGCTCAATGGTTTACGTCAACTGGAGTCGCTGAATAGGCTTTCGTCGCGGGTTCGTGTCCCCACGATTCCACCATTTATCACTTATATAAAATTCTTCGCGACAATTCTCCAACGGAGATATACCGAGGTAGCTGAATTTCGATATTGCACATTTGTAGCTTCATGATTGTATAAAATCACGGTGTGATAAAAATTTCATAACAAGAGCTGCAGTGTCCAAACGTACCAATGAACTGTCATGGCGGAGGTGGGTCATTGTCGAGGCTAGTACACTTCTCCCCGCCCACGACGGGTAAAACAGTACGACATCTCGCAAAAGACTTATACCTTCTTGATGGCTCAATGGTTTACGTCAACTGGAGTCGCTGAATAGGCTTTCGTCGCGGTTCGTGTCCCCACGATTCCAATTCATTTATCACTTATATAAATTCTTCGGCGACAATTCTCCAACGGAGATATACCGAGGTAGCGTGAATTTCGATATTGACGATTTTGTAGCTTCATGATTGTATAAAAATCACGGTGTGATAAAAATTTCCATAACAAGAGCTGCGTGTTCCAAACGTACCAATGAACTGTCATGGCGGAGGTGGGTCATTGTCGAGGCTAGTACACTTTCCCGCTCACGACGGCAAAAGCAGCACGACATCTCGGCAAAAGACTTATACCTCTCTTGATGGCTCAATGGTTTACGTCAACTGGAGTCGCTGAATAGGCTTGTCGCGGTTCGTGTCCCCACGATTCCACCATTTATCACTTATATAAATTTCCCCTTCGGCGACAATTCTCCAACGGAGATATACTGAGGTAGCGTGAATTTCGATATTAAGCGACATTTAGAAGCTTCATGATTATATATATATATATTATACATACAGTATATATATATATATATATATATATATATATATATATATAATGTATATATGTATGTGTATATATATATATACATATATATGTGTGTCTGTGTGTGATGTTAATATATCTCAGCATGTTCAGTAACCAAATGGTCAAAGTTTGATCATTTCAGTAACCTGAAATGATCAAACTTTGAAATATCTGCCCAAAATTTTGGTAAAAGAGGTTAATTTTTACTAGTGGGGAAAATTACGCAACATTATTTCAAGCTCCATGTTACCCATATAATTGATTTGATTCATTCTAAACTACTAATACATATATACTGTATATATATATATATATAATATATAATATATATATATATATATATATATATATATATATATATATATATATATATTCCTGGTTTCATCTCTATATGAAAAAGACCACAAATCACCTTACACTACCCAACAGCTTGAGATATCCAACGCGAAAAAAAAACTAATAATAAAATCGGGAATAAACAAAGAAAAACTACTGTGAATTTCTGTTCTTGACATTCAGTATTTTCTCCTGAATTCCGGGCCGGGGAGAACCCTAAAGGCCTTCCATTTCACCCAAAACAAAATTTAATCAGTCTGGAGAAATCGAAGAGGCAAGAATAGGAGTAATGTTCTGTGCGCTCTCCACTGTTTAAACGAAGTCAATTTACCGAGACCCCTCTCTGGTGGACTTCGTGCGTCTGAGAGCAGAGAGAGAGAGAGAGAGAGAGAGAGAGAGAGAGAGAGAGAGAGAGAGAGAGAGAGAGAGAGAGAGAGTGTAGTATGTGTGTGTGTGTGAGAGAGGAGAGAGACAGAGGAGTATGTGTGTGTGTGTGTGTGTGTGTGTGTGTGTGTGTGTGTGTGTGTGTGTGTGTGAGAGAGAGAGAGAGAGAGAGAGAGAGAGAGAGAGAGGAGTATGTGTGTGTGTGTGTGTGTGTGTGTGTGTGAGAGAGAGAGAGAGAGAGAGAGAGAGAGAGAGAGAGAGAGTGGAGTATGTGTGTGTGTGTGTGTGTGTGAGAGAGAGAGAGAGAGAGAGAGAGAGAGAGAGAGAGAGAGAGAATGTGTGAAGAGCCCTTATTCACTTCAGCTTCAAAGAGCACGAGTCTAGCAAATTTCCCCCTTCTGAAATTCACGGAGTTACAGGTGAATTAACTTCGGCAGACCTAAATGAAATATAAGAAATTCAAAATATATATACATAACTAATAACATTTAATACAAGATGCCGCCCCTGCGAAAGCCAAAAATATTATCAAGTGTCGGAAATATCTACCTTTGGATGGGTGCTTGAAGACAAGGGACGGTAACTTCGTCTCAATTGCTGAAGCAATCTACGCAAAAAGAGATGTAAAATGAAAACTGAAAATACTTTTTATGGTTTCTGGAAAGGGAGAATCATAGTTTGTAGGACCCAGCTCACCAAAGATATTCTTTCAACTGCCATCCAGAGAAACATTTGAAAATTATATCACCTGCAGACATCAGTTATTCTACCCTCCATTCACGATAAACTTTCTTACTATATAATTTTACAGCCACATCAAACGTACTTCCTGACTTCTCCCATCAATCCATCTTTGAAGACGTTCAACAACCACAGAGATTAAACTAGCCATTCTCCTAGTCCCTCATTTCACCTGTCTAGCCACCTTGATACCTACGCATTCTAACATTTGCTCTGCTTTCATCACATGCTTGCAATCGCTCTAAACAAATTGCCTTCTACACCACAAACCTCAGATACCTCCGCACTACGCATGTCACTACTATCAAAATAAGTTTCTAGATCCATGTACGCTACATATAGCTTTTGTCAGTTGCTTTCAAACTTGTCACATAGCTGTTTCATTGTAAACGCTTGGTCCATAAACCATCTTCCTCGTGTAAGGCTCCAACGCTCTTTCCCAATCAACAGCTTTGTCACCTGACATACTTTCTCAATGAAAACCTTACTGTACGCCTTCCTCGGTATGCTAATTAAGGTTGCCCCAATAACTCTTACCGCCATACCTTAACATCTCTCGTTTCCATTATCCAACTTCTCCATCGCCCTTCGTATGTCTTCAACAGTCACTTCCACAATCATTCTCCTTTTTATACTTTTCTATCCTCTACTTTCAATGCATCAAAAGACTCACCACACTTGCATTCTCCTCACGCAGCATCTCTCCATCTGCATTTTTGCTGCAAGATTCATTTGCTCACCAGCCCTTTGGTGTGCATTTCCTTCCTTGGAGAATTAATTTTCTCCCTCAAGTATTTTCTCAGAATGACGTGTATTTTCCTACCTCACTTATTCTTGCCTAAATTATACTTTCTCTTGCACAACTGTAAGGAAAAGGAATGGAAAACGACGATCAAAGACACTGAGGTGGATGGCGTACATGAGGAGTATGCAAAATTCAAGGCTAGGGTCGCAGGGTCAGCAAAGGAATAACAGGAATAAGTAGTAGGAGAAAAAAAAAAAAAAAAAATTATTGGTAAAGGAAATGAATGACTGGTCGAGATAGATTGATAGAGAGATGGATGGATCCTCCCATCCATCTATCTATGGCAAAAAACTCCTTTGATGAACCTTACTGTGTACAGAAGACATTTCAGTAGGCAATGACTTAGCTTTAAAAATATTCAGCTTAAATCCCATTTACCTTAATACTCATTTCATAATCATATGGAACATGGGAGTTTAAACAGAAATGGGAGTTTAAAATAAAAGTGAGAGTCAAGTTTGGCAAAGCAATTAAAACAGATTTATACCCTTTCCAAAGGAAAAAAAATGTACGATTTAAGCTAACTTGAGGTGTTTGATGATCTTTGGTCGACATAATCACAAAATGAAAGCAATATTTGTCACTGCACATTAACAAATTTCTATAATGAATTGTCTGTCTCATTACGAATGGATAAAACGCGAGCGTATTAATATGAGTCAGCCCCCTCCCTGATAGAATAATATAGAATAATGCAAAACTCTGCCTTAAAGCGATCGGCAGTTAAAGCACCCAGTATGAAAGCGTGGATAAAAAAAAAAACCTAACAGAAAAATTCTGCCTTCAGCATTTGGTATTTTATCCTAAGTTGCTGCTGGGCGAGGACCTGCTAAAGCGTTCCAATTCAGCCAAAACAAAATTTAATCAGTCTGGGAAATCGAGGGGGCCAGAGTAGGAGTCGGAGTCGGAGCAGGAGTAGGAGGAGTAATGTTCTGTACGCTCGGCGGTATTTAAACGAAGTCAATTTACCGAGAACCTCTTTGGGGGGCCTTGGCGCTTTTTGTTTTCGTTTTTTTTTTTTTAATTCTATTTCAACTTCAAACGTAACTAGTCTCAAAGAGAGCGGAGCTTTTCTCTTTCTGAGCTCTTTTGTGTGAACCATTTGATTCTAAAACCCGGAAGGATACGGAATTGATTACAAGGATTAAATGGATGTAAAACATCCTACCTAACTGATTTCCTTAATCGTGTAAATATGCGTAGGATTAGGAAATAATTGTAACTGATTTAACATTTTCCTTGTAACCAGTAGCGGATGGGGTATCCTTAGAGGGTTGGGGGTGGGATGGGGGCTGGACGGGGTGGGAGATGGGGGAGGGGGGAGGGAGGGGGGGGACAGATACTTGCGAATTCAAAGTGTGGCGAGACACCAATCAGCCTTAATGGGAGATCAAACACAGGAAGGGATGGAACTCTTTCAGATTTCTCCTCGATGTATACTTGACCATACGACTAGTCGAGAGAGAGAGAGAGAGAGAGAGAGAGAGAGAGAGAGAGAGAGAGAGAGAGAGAGAGAGAGAGAGAGAATCATTCCTAGTGGACTGGGGAAATGCAATTTTCCTGAGCATACATCAGCTCGTGCAAAGTTGTCAATTACCAGAAATGACCGACGGCGAGGCGAGGAGGAATGGAGAGAGAGAGAGAGAGAGAGAGAGAGAGAGAGAGAGAGAGAGAGAGAGAGAGTTCAGAGTATTTTCGCCCTTAGCGTAATGAACTGATGGGATTAACGATGGACTCAAAGGGGCGGGGGGAAACGTTCATACCCCTAAACAAATGAATGAATAGGAAATAAATGAATGAGTAAGGAGATAAATTAATAATAAATAACCGTATATGCAAATTCCTACGTTTACACCATTCATTACACACACACACACACACTATATATATATATATATATATATATATATATATATATATATATATATATATATATATATATATATATGTAGTGTTAGTGTGTGTGTATGTGCTGTAAAGTTCAATAACATTCAGTCTCCTTACTAAGAATAACTTACCAACCTGAGCTCTCGTAAGAACTTCTTTTCATCACCTATTTATTGACTTTCAATATTTTCCTTACTTCTCCACAGAATTGAGCGAGTAAAGAGTTTCCTGAAGCATTAAATTAATCCAGGCAACTGAAATATTTGAAGACACCGCAGAAGAAATTCATCAGAAGCAGTAAATAAACAATAACCTATTTGCCAGTGAGGATTTTTTTTCATTTAGCAGCAAAAGAAGGAATTCCAAGCAGTTAACATTACAGTTCAACGTACATTGTTCTATTATGAATCTCGATCATTTTCTTTTTTATAGATGATTTTGAAAATTGATTTTTTAACAGAAATTTTTATTTATTCACCTCCAGAATACCATGTTTCAGGAATTCAGTACCTAAAATATAAAATGAAATAAAATTTAAGGATAAATGATCATATATGTTTTGGATATAAAACGCACCCATAAAAAACAAGATTTAAGTCAAAAATCAATTTCAAAAATCGCCTAAAAATAGGAAAATGAATGCAACGTAATAATTACGATTCACGTTGAAATCATTTGAAAAGCAAACACAAAATACACAGGGAGAAATGATTCATTTCCAGTATTAAAAAAAAAAAAAAAAAAAGGTTCAGACTAATGTAAATGTCCATTACAGTGTAAATGAACTTTCTGATAAGGGGTCAGATCAGATAGTAATCAGAGCTTCCAACTTTAAAGAGGATCTTTTCATTCCCAGTTATAGATTTGCCTGCTCGTGCATTATTGCACTCTGCCCGCACCGGGAATCAGTTTTTCCAAAGGCAATGTATATCGATGCATTAGACCTGTTTATAGGAAATCTGTCGGCAAGCTTAATCCAGGTTTACATTCGCGTGCGCGCCCTGACACGGGAAGAAACATATTTATGTATAAGTATATATAAATACATATAATATATACATATATAGATTATATATATACACACAAACAAAATATATATATATATATATATATATATATATATATATATATATATATATATATATATATATATATATATATATATATTATATATATATGCTGTATTTATATGTACTGTACACAAACACATATATACACGTATATATGTATATATGAAATTTTTTATCACACCGTGATTTATATACAATCATGAAGCTACAAATGTCGCTTCATATCAAATTCACGCTACCTCGGGAGTATCTCCGATGAAGAATTATCACCGAAGGGGAATTTATATAAGTGATAAATGAATCAGTACCGCCGGGACGCGAACCCTTGACACGGACCTATTCAGCGACTCCAGTAGACGTTACCACCGCGCCATCAAGACTGGAGTCGCTGAATAGGTCCGTATCAAGGGTTCGCGTCCCGGCGGTACTAATTCATTTATCACTTATATAAATTCCCCTTCGGTGATAATTCTCCATCGGATATGCTCCCGAGGTAGCTCTGCATTTGATGTTAAGCTTATTTGTAGCTTCATGATTATATGTATATATACATATACAGTATATACGTATATATATATATATATATATATATATATATATATATATATATATATTTATATATATATATATATTTATATATATATATATATATATATATATATATTTATATATATATATATATTATATATATATATATATATATATATATATATATATATATATATATATATACATACACACACACACCCATTGCAACATTCAATTTCCTACGTCTCCGACAACTACTGATAAGCCGGATAAGCTAAGAGAAGTAACAAAGAGGGAAGGTGATCATAAAACAATCATAAAACAATTTCCAGCCAAATAACAAAGATGTAATAATATTTGATGTAATAATACTATCAACGATACAAATATCAAATCAATCACCGGTGATTTCCAGTTTATTTTCTTTTCTCATTTTCTTTTTAGTAAGCTCATGCTAGCACGTATCACTGCTTAGTAAAGTGTTGATGGGGTAGAAGAATCTTGGTGTGGACCACTGAACTCTGCCCATCCAACAGGAAAATCTCCTCGTGTTATAGAGGTTTGTCCTTGAAAAGAAGAGACTCGTTTCATGCAATTGCTTCCCAACATCTTTTAAGCAAGAATTTTGTTCATTCTTATTTATAAAAGGATGCGGTGAATCTCTTCAAATAAGGCTAGTGCATTTTCTAGTGATATATTTTACATGATATTCAGTTTTGCCTGCTGTGCGCTCATTCAGCATGATGATAATTTATAAATATCTGATAATTAAATGAGTCACTAAAGTGGTGAAGAAATCCACAATGATGCCAGTGTAAATATATATTAATATATATATATATATATATATATATATATATATATATATATATATATATATATACACACATATATATATATATATATATATATATATATATATATATATATATATATATATATATATATACAAACACACACACACACACACACATATATATATATACTGTATATATATATATATATATATATATATATATATATATATATATATATATATATATATATATATAAAACGAGAGCTTTCCAGAACCACCTCGACTTAATATACAGGGTGACCCTGAAGCCTGGACACATAGGAAATATATAACTATATATATATATATTTTTTTTTTTTGCCCCACGGATAAAACACGAGTTTGTCGAAAGAAGAAAGGAGTTAACTGGTAGTTTCTTTTTCTAAGGTACGCTAAAGGAGAAGATGTACGCAGTGAGAATCAAGGATACGAGGCACCTGAGAGAACATATCATAAATGAATGTGCTCAAATGAAATGTGGCGTTAATGCATCGGGTTCAAGTGACTCTCGCAAAGCGCATCGAACTTTGCACCACAAATGGTGGAAATCACATTGAAGATGTTATTCATTAATTTGTCAATTAAATAAAATGCTCACATTTTTTAAATTGAAAATATGCATTTAGCCTGTGTCCAGACTTTAGGGACATCGCGAATATTCACAGTGACATCATTGTGTATTTATTCACAAATAATAATAATAATAATAATAATAATAATAATAATAATAATAATAATAAGACATAATAATAATAATATTCATGTGGAAACACAAATCCAAAGCTGTGATTTCCCTTTATTTCTAATTGTATTTGTCCAAATGCTTGAAAACGGAAATCGTATTTTTATATTAATAATAGCTAATAATAATAATAATAATAACTTTGATATCAGTCATGCAGTACCCTGAATTATTTCCTAATTGTATTTATTGTTATCGAAATGAAAGTCTTCTAGTCTTACGGTTTCTTCAGTAAAGTCTAATTTGGATAATTCAACAACAATATAACAAAGACACACACACAAACAAATGGAAAGTTAGAAACACACAAAAATTACAACATATGTCTCTGGGAATCTTTTAGTAGTATTTTGCCAGTATAAATATTATTGATGTGCAAAGTAGCATTGTTTCTCCATTTGTATTAATTAAAAAAGAAACTAAATTAGAAGAGAAATGAAAGCTCTATTTGTATTTATATTAATAATATATATATAATATATAATAATAATAATAATAATAATAATAATAATATATATATATATATATATATATATATATATATATATATATATATATATATATATATATGAACGTCATATTACACGTCCTGGAGTTCTGTTCAAAGAGACGGAAAAACGGTTTAGGAATAACCATTTCTGCCATACGTGTGCGTCCACCAGTTTGTACTTGGTAATTTTTGGTCACTGGATATATGTTATCACCTTATCAAATAACAGTTAAGAAAGTCTCAAATGATGAGAAAATGTAAATATACATACATATATATATTTTTATAGTAAAGTCTAATTATATATAATTCAACATATAATTTAACAAAGACACATGCACACACACACACACACAAAACAAATGGAAAGTTATATATATACAGAAATGATGGGACAATCATTTGCCGATGTCCCTTGGGAATTGTTGCTTTCTTTTTTTTTCTTTGATTTGACGTCTGTCGCAATACAGTGGCAGTCGGGTTTAGCATAGCAGCGATCAGGTTCCCGGCAGCTTTAGCAACATGGAGTCTTTGTTGGAACAGCAGAAAATAATTGTATTAATTAAAAAATCAAGCCTTCCTTCCGTGGATCTTCCTGTAAAAGCAGACGTGCTGTTTCGAACATGTTGAATTAAAGTTGGTGGCTGCTTTGGTGTCTTCACAAGTTCTAAATTCTATCGATCTCTACGTACGAGATTGAAATGGTTATTATTACCCCCGAGTGATTTTATATGGTTGCTTTATCGATTATTTATTATTTGATTGTTTATGCTGCCTGTTTGTTTATTGGTATACTATTTTAGTAATATTATTTTGGTATGATTTTTCACTTATTCTTATTAATGGTGTAGCAGTGTATGGCTCTGGTAAATAATTTTATTACATTATTGTTACTAATGGTGTCGAGCATTATGGCTCTGGTGATGATTTTCATTGCAATTATTCATGGTGTCGATATTATGATTTCATATTATTATTATTAATGGTGTCGAGCAGTAATGTTTTTTTATTGCATTATTATTATTAATGGTGTAGAGCAGTAAGTAACTTTATTTTGGGATGCTTTTTCATCATTGTTTTGATTGTGATTGTTTAGCCATTTGTGTGGTCCTTAAGACTTGTTTATTAATTTTGACTGCTGCTGTTAATATTTATTTAATTATGTATGCTAAACCTGGACTCACTTGTATATATGTATATATCTTAGTATAATAAATTAGTTTAAGGTAATTTTTTTTGTTTCGTTCAGCTCCTTCCTCCTTTGTCTGCCTCAATTTCTGCCAGTCATTCCAGTTCCGATATTTTAGTATTTAAAGAACCTAACCAAAAGTGGTTCATAACACACCTTTGGCCAGGATTGGCTCTGTTTTGGCTGGTGGGGTTGTGGCAGCTAAGAGAGAGAGAGAGAGTGTTTTGTGGGTGTAAAAAAAAAAATTTGTAAATTTTTTTTTTTTCTGTTAGGTATGTGAGGTTTAGTACATGGGACAATCCTGATTGTTCCCTGTGGGTTGTTGCCTCCTTTTTTTTTTTGTTTTCTTGAAGGAAAGTTGACGTCTGTCGCGTGGTCTCTGAAAAGCAGCGAGTCAGGTTCCCAGCAGCTTTAGCAACATGGAGTCTTGTTGGAACAGCAGGTATTCCGTACCTGTTGGCCTCATCAGCTGAAGGATGGTGGGACAGCTAAATCATAGCCTTCCTTCCGTGGATCTTTCCAATAACAGCAGACGTGCTTTGTACCTGTAATTCATCTGTGTTGATGACTGGAGTTGAGCAGTTTGGCTTTGGTGTCTTCAGGATCAGACAGCTGGGTCTAGCTCAGACTGGATAAGATATTGAGGTTATTATTAACCTCACCTTTTATATTAAATTATTTATTATTTGAGTTAATTGAACTGGAGTAATATTATTTTGGTAATTTTTCACTTATTCTTATTAATGGTGTCAAATGGCTCTGGTAAATAATTTTCATTAGATGAGAAAATCTGGTGATGATTTTCATTGCATTATTATTCATGGTGTCGAGCAGTGTATGGCTCGTAATGATTTCATTACATTATTATTATTAATGGTGTCGAGCAGTATATAATGTTTTTATTGCATTATTATTATTAATGGTGTAGAGCAGTGTATAAGTAACTTTATTTTGGGATGCTTTTTCATCATTGTTTTGATTGTGATTGTTTAGCCATTTGTGTGGTCCTAAGACTTGTTTATTAATTTTGACTGCTGCTGTTAATATTTATTTAATTATGTATGCTAAACCTGGACACACATCTTACACAGCTCCTTCCTCCTTTGTCTGCCTCAATTTCTGCCAGTCATTCCAGTTCCGATATTTTAGTATTTAAAGAACCTAACCAAAAAGTATAACAATATATATATATATTCCCTATTCTCATATGAAAATAACACTGTATTTTCACTGATACACACAAGCCGCAACTAATTAATTTTAAGGGTCTAAAAATGGTAGCATCTAGATATTCACATACACGTTGAAATCGCTGCAAGTTCTTGGTTCATAAAATGGACCAAATAATGAAATATGTTCTAAGCTGGTAATTAGAATGTGAATTTTTCTAACAACCGTCAATGATTACTTGCGCCCATTTTTATATTATATAAAATTGACCTCGCATAAGGGTCACATAAAATTTAACTAGCAGTTGAGAAATTATATATATATATATATATATATATATATATATATATATATATATATATATATATATATATATATATATACATTGCGCTCATTTTGATATATGAAACTGATTTTGAAGGTCAAATAAATTTAGCTGAAACTGATAATATATATATATATATATATAAATAAAATTTATATATATATATATATATATATATATATATATATACACACAAACACATACATACATACAAATACATATATATACACTATAGTATGTGTATGTATATATATGTATGTATATATATATATACACATATACATACATACATATACATATATATACACTATATAGTGGTGTAATATATATATATATATATATATATATATATATATATATATATATATATATATATATATATATATATATATATATATATATATATATGGCCCCTACTGCCCTCATATACTACCGGTCGCATTATTGCTTTCGAGTCAATAACAGGAAACATCGAAGAGAATTCCCTGCCAAACCTCAAAATCAATATGGCCCAGTTTCTAGGTCAGAGAGCAATTGCAAAGCCATTCAGGTCTCTGGCAGAGATTTGCATATAAATGAACACGGCGAGAAAATGTACAATCTTGCCGCCGGGAGTATGACCGAGGGTACTGCACAAAACGAGCACCCGAATATCAATTGATAGAGGCTTTTAATAGGATGGTTATAGCGGGCCGGTTCCGTAAACGCTCAAAGGAGTGTTTTTGTTTCTTTTCCTTAGGCAGGGCGGTCTAATGCTGTGTTTGCATGTTTTTTTTTTCTTTATTCTGTTATGACTTGTTTTATTCCGTTGTGACGACTTGCATAAGAGATAAACATTTTGTATGTTTTTTTTTTTTGTTATTCTGTTATGACGTTTTTATCCTGTTATGAATTGCATAAGAGATAAACATATCTACGAATTTACGATAACGGTGTTAGTATGTTTTTTTTTTATTCAGTTATGACTTTTTTTATTGTTATGACTTGTTTTTATTCCGCTTTGACTTGTTTTTATTCTGCTATGACGTTTTTTTATTCCGTTATGACTTGCATAAGAGATAAACATATTTGCGGATTTACGATAACGGTGTTAGTATGTTTTTTTTTATTCAGTTATGATTTTTATTTATTTCGTTAGAACTTTTTTATTCTGTTATGACTTGTTTTTATTCTGTTATATGACTTGCGTAAGAAAAAAATATAATATTTACGGATTTACGACTGTGTATGTTTTTTTTCAGTTATGAATTTTTTTTCATTGTTATGACTTTTTTTTTTATTCTTTTGTAACTTGTTTTTAATCTTTTATGATTTGTTTTTATTCCGGTATGACTTGCATAAGAGTAAACATCATATCTACGGATTTACGATAATTGTGTTGTATGTTTTTTTATTCAGTTACTTTTTTTTTTATTCAGTTATGACTTGTTTTTATTTCGTTATAACTTGTTTTTATTCAGTTATAACTTGTTTTTACTGCTGTGACTTGCATAAGAGATTCACATGATATTTACGGTTTTACGATAACGGCGTATGTTTTTTTTTATTCAGTTATGACCTTTTTTATTCAGTTATGACTTGTTTTTATTAAGTTATAACTTGTTTTTATTCTGTTATAACTTTTTATTCCTTTATGACTGGCATAAGAGATAAACATAATATTTACGGATTTACGATAACGGTATTAGTTTTTTTTTTCATTTAATTATAACTTTTTTCATTGTCATGACTTGTTTTTATTCCGGTATGACTTGTTTTTTTCCGTTGTGAATTTTTTTTATTTTGTTATGACTTGTTTTTATTCCAGCATGACTTGCGTAAAAGATAAACATAATATCTACGGATTAAGATAACAACTGAATGTTTTTTTTCAGTTATGACTTGTTTTTATTGTGTTATGACTTGCATAAGAGATAAACATCACATTTAAGGATTTATACGATAGCAATGTTGTACGTGTTTTTGTTCAGTTATGATGTACAATAATTGCTTTTATAATTTTTTACGATACAGCTATAAATAACGGTAATATAAGACTGCAGATTATAGCAAAGTCGACAACAGAATGACTAAATATTTATTATGTTTACCTTAGACTATCTTAGTTATAAACAGAAAAATAACAGATAAAAACTGCCCTATATTAAACAAAGTCTGACAACAATGTATAATTTCAACGTTGTCTTAAATATGTTCTCAATGGCCGATAAATTAAAGAAATTTTTGAGCCAAAATAAAAACTGACAAGAATCCTGACGTTAAGGTGTAAAAAAAAAAAAAAAAAAAAAAAAAAAAAAAAAAAGTTTCTTCTGCGCAATCGAGTTTTCTGTACAACCGCTACAGCGTAAAATCAAGTCTACCGAAAACAGATCTATCTTTCGGTGGTCTCGGTATAATGCTGTATGATCCGCGGCCCACGAAACTTTAACCACTGCCGGTGGTGGCCTGTCCTAAACCGTTGCCAGGAGCACAATTATAGCTAACTTTAACCTTAAATAAAATAAAAAAAAAAACTAATGAGGCTAGAGGGCTGCAATTTGGTATGTTTGGCGATTGGAGGGTGGATGATCCACATACCAATTCGCAGCCGTCTAGCCACAGTAGTTTTTAAGATCTGAAGACGGAGAGAAAAAGTGCGGACGGGCAGACAAAGCCGGCACAATAGTTTTCCTTTACAGACAACTAAAAATCGCAATGAAACCAGAAAATGCAAATTGAATACAAAATAAAACCAGGTATGAATTGACTTTATTTAAATACCGGCTAGTGCACAGACCATTACACCTAGTCTTGCCCCATCGATTTTCACTGGGCGATTAAATTTAGTTTTTGGTGAACTGGAACAATTGTAGGGAGGAGAGGGGCGGGGAGATTGTCCCGCATAGAATTTATGAGTATATGTATATATATTAAAAAAAAAAAACAGAACTTTCCTTTCGAAACATGCCCTCGTTTGGGGACTCATATGTTGCTATGCTGGCGATAACTGAATTTTTATTACTTTTTTTTTTTTATTTTACACATGCCGTGATATACGTGAATGGCTACAAACGACCGTGGGCATAAGGGTGAGAAAACTTGAAATAAATAACTAAATAAATACGAATAAATGAATGAAAAGTAAATAAATCAATGCCTGAAGAAAACGACATAAAATATGGTAATAGTCAACGGATGAATTCTTTCAGTATGACCGAGAATAAGTTAACTTAAACTGACCCTTTTTCACTCTAATTCCAAATGACTTCTTTCGCATCACAGAAATCAAATAACGTTCACGTCTAGATAAAACGATAACGAGTGATATTTTATCGTTACTAACAGCACGCCAGTGTATGTGTGTGTTCAAGTAACTCAGTTAAACATAGAACGGAAAAAATCAATGAACACTGAATTCTGTTCGGAATTACTTCGGTTATTAACAAGTTTGCTCGAAGGAATGAACACTGGAATTGCTATCTGCCAATCTAATTGAAATAAAAGTCTCTCTCTCTCTCTCTCTCTCTCTCTCTCTCTCTCTCTCTCTCTCTCTCTCTCTCTCGTACGGTCAAACATGCATTAAGCTAAAATCAGAAAAAATTGGTTCCTTCTGCATCTCCCGCAGCTTATTTGTTGTTGATCAACCATCAAAACTAATCGGTGTCCTGCCGCAAGTTGCTTTGGCACTGTCAAATTTCCTGTCGACTCTGACATCAGGAAAGGTTTGATTGGCATAGAAAGTTTTCAGTTGTCTTTGGAGTTATAAGTATATTTATACTTATATATAATACGCTTTCGTAGAAGTAAAGGATCCTTGCATTCCATTGATTCAATTTCCTCGTGGATATATGCTGTGTATTTTCTATCACATTGTTATTCCCCTGATAAAAGATATGTATACATACATACATATATATAATACAGTATATATATGTTTGTGTATACATATATATATATATATATATGCACACACACTTACATATATATATATATATTATATATACATACATCAAGGCCAGCATAAGTTTCTTTGCGAAGTACCCTCGAATGGCATTTGGAGCGAGTCCTTTGGATAATCAGGACTCCAATCGGCTCGACCACATGGAAACGGGATTTAGGACTCTGGAGCACCAATTATAATCAATATCTGATGCTGTACAGCGTCCGGAGAGAGAGAGAGAGAGAGAGAGAGAGAGAGAGAACCCTGATCTTCCTGACTTTGAGTTCCGTTCCAGGGTTCCCTGTTCATTTCAACGAAGCAATTTACATTCTCCGTCTTTTTTTTTTTTTTAAATAGTCGTTCTGTCTTTATGGTTTCGTGAGTCTCTTCCGGTTCGCTTTTAAAAGCAGCAGTTAAATCTTCCTTTACAGCGGCGGTGTTGTTTTACGGGTTATTTAATGGGGTCAAATGTGACCACTTTATTTATATTACACCAGCGGGAGGCTGGAAGGTCATAAACTTCAACAAGCGCACGGGAAAGCAAACAGTGCTTGCTCTAACGAGTTTTGTTCTGCATTCAGTCTGAGTGAATATCATCATCACTGACTTTGCGGATAAAAGGTGGTTTACTGCAGTTAATGAAATCAAGAACCGCAAGGCGCAATAAAGGATTCATCTTCCAGCGTCATCGATTATAAGACACACTGATCGACATAACCACAAACCAACAAACCCACACACACACACACACACACACACACACACACACACATATATATATATATATATATATATATATATATATATATATATATATATATATATATACATATATATATATATATATATATATATATATATATATATATATATATTTATATATATATATAAATATATTATATATGTATATGTATATAATTATATATATATATATATATATAATATGTATATATATATATATATATATATATATATATATATATATATATATATATATATATAATTACACCGGTAATACATTCTCAGTGTGGCAAATACCCTTATTTTTTCACTAAAATAAATTTCAAGAACATAACAATAAACCATGATTTAAATCATTGACTTCAATTATACTCTATAACAGACACCAGTTTCATAATAAAATCGCTTCACTTAGCATGACGAAGAAAGAACTTTGAATAAAGTAAATAAAGACCGTAAGAATTTGAAGTAATGACAACACCTTCGCTTCAATAATCTTAATGGAGAATTTATTAAACGAGCCCTTTCCCTATTAACCTCAATATTAATACGACCCGGCCTCTACCAGGTCACAAAGCAACAACAAACTTATTCAGGGCTCTGGTAAAAGATTTGCATATAAATGAACGCAGAGAAAATGTACATTCTTGCCAAGAACGCGACCAAGGGACCTGTACAAAATGGATATTTGAATATCGATAGAGGGACGATTCAGTGGGTTGTTATTTAAAAATTGGTGGAACAAATTGTCCACATAATGGCAGAAATAGTTCCATTTTTTTCCTAAGAGCAATTATTCTCGTCATTTGTTTTATCCTCTTCAGTCGGTTTATTTTTGTTGTATATTTACAACAGACTTCATGAATGGAAAAATATTCTTAATTATCACCAACATAAATAGAAAAATATTCGTGTTTTTTTTTAAGATTCTATTCCTATTTTCTGAAATTCATTTTTAAGAACAGAGGTATATTTCACTAGCTAGAATATAAATATGGGAAATTTCAAGCAAAATTTTGAAATTAAAACATTTATATAACCACTATGGAAAAAATGAAGTAATAAATTCATAAAATAAAAAGTTAAAAAAATACAAAATTCCCAGAATAAAAAATCTTAAAACTGAGAAATTTATTGAAAGGTCCACATTTATTGGCTTAATTCAAAGCCAGGTGTTCATATAGAGAACATGACCCTCATTCTTACCCCTCCGATTTCCCACACTGATTAATTTCTTGTTTTTCTTGAACTGGAACGATTCCTGGGGTTCTCTCCCCACCTGGGAATTATGAGCAAACATCAAAAAAAGAAAAAAAAATCAGGAGATCTCGTGCGTTTTTTTTTTTTTATATTTTCCTTTCGGAATATTTCTACGTCCGGGTCTATAATAAATTCCCATAACTCTGTTTTATTTTCCGTGAATCAGAAACAGGTTTTAACCACATACTCATAAAAGTATGTATTGATATTAGTAGTTTCCTCACATACTCGAACTATACCCACTGATATCAACACTAATGTTTAACCATACACGAAATATGCTGACTGATATCACCGGTTTAACCATTTATGCGAAATGTGCGCACTGGTACAAAATATATAACCTTATTTAATATGCTCACTGATATCAACAATACAATCAATATACACGAAATATGCTCACTAATAACAGCATCGACATCAGAGTAATAACTGTATATGCGAAATACCATAATTGATATCAACGTTTTAACCATATGCACGAAAAATGCGCACTTATATCAATAGTATAACCTTACACCCAAGTATGCTAATATTAAACAAGTAAAAAATGCGCGATCGAGTTTTCTGTACAGCATATAATGCTGTATGAAACTTTCAGCCACGGCCCGGTGGTGGCCTGTGTTGTTGGTACCTATGGCGGTGCCAGACGCACGATAATAGCTAACTTGAACCTTAAATAAAATAAAAACTACTAAGGCTAGAGGGCTGCAATTTGGTATATTTAATGATTGGAGGGTGGATGATCAACACACCAATTTGCAGCCCTCTAGCCTTAGTAGTTTTTAAGATCAGAGGGCGGAAGGAAAAAAGTTCTGACGGACAGACAAAGCCATCAAAATAGTTTTCTTTGACAGAAAACTAAAGGTAAACCTTATACACGAAATATGCTCCCCGATCATTAAACAAAACCTGCTAACTCAGCAAAACCGTGTTACCTCAGGTTATCGGTTTACAGGTAACCAATACCGGACGCGGCAGTGCCAGAGGAATGACATGGAAACAGACAGTGCCAAAGGAATGACATGGAAACAGACAGTGCCAAAGGAATGACATGGAAACAGACAGTGCCGAAGGAACGACATGGAAACAGACAGTGCCAAAGGAATGACATGGAAACAGACAGTGACAAAGGAATAACATGGAAACAGACAGTGACAAAGGAATGGCATGAAACAGACAGTGCCAAAGGAACGACATGGAAACAGACAGTGTCAAAGGAATGACATGGAAACAGACAGTGCCAAAGGAATGACATGGAAACAGACAGTGCCAGAGGAATAACATGGAAACAGACAGTGACAAAGGAATGACATGAAACAGACAGTGCCAAAGGAATGACATTGAAACAGACAGTGCCAGAGGAATGACATGGAAACAGACAGTGCCAGAGGAATAACATGGAAACAGACAGTGCCAAAGGAATGACATGGAAACAGACAGTGCCAGAGGAATAACATGGAAACAGACAGTGACAAAGGAATGACATGAAACAGACAGTGCCAAAGGAATGACATTGAAGCAGACAGTGCCAAAGGAATGACATGGGAACAGACAGTGCCAGAGGAATAACATGGAAACAGACAGTGACAAAGGAATGACATGAAACAGACAGTGCCAAAGGAATGACATTGAAACAGACAGTGCCAGAGGAATGACATGGAAACAGACAGAAACAGACAGTGCCAGAGGAATAACATGGAAACAGACAGTGCCAAAGGAATGACATGAAAACAGACAGAAACAGACAGTGACAAAGGAATGACATGGAAACAGACAGCGACAAAGGAATGACATGGAAACAGACAGTGACAAAGGAATGACATGGAAACAGACAGTGACAAAGGAATGACATGGAAACAGACAGTGACAAAGGAATGACATGGAAACAGACAGTGACAAAGGAATGACATGGAAACAGACAGTGCCAAAGGAATGACATGGAAACAGACAGTGACAAAGGAATGACATGGAAACAGACAGAATGACAGTGACAAAAGGAATGACATGGAAACAGACAGTAACAGACAAGGAAAACAGACAGTGCCAAAGGAATAACATGGAAACAGACAGAGAATGACAAAACAATGACATGGAAACATACAGTGACAAAGGAATGACATGGAAACAGACAGTGCCAAAAGGAATGACATGGAAACAGACAGCGCCAAGGAATGACATGGAATGACATGGAAACAGAAACAGACAGTGACAAAGGAATGACATGGAAACAGACAGTGCCAAAGGAATGTGCCAAAGGAATGACATGGAAACAGACAGTGCCAAAGGAATGACATGGAAACAGACAGTGACAAAGGAATGACATGGAAACAGACAGTGACAAAGGAATGACATGGAAACAGACAGTGCCAAAGGAATGACATGGAAACAGACAGTGACAAAGGAATGACATGGAAACAGACAGTGCCAAAGGAATGACATGGAAACAGACAGTGCCAGAGGAATGACATGGAAACAGGAATGGCAGTGCCAGAGGAATAACATGGAAACAGACAGTGACAAAGGAATGACATGGAAACAGACAGTGACAAAGGAATGACATTGAAACAGACAGTGCCAAAGCAATGACATGAATGACATGGGAACAGAAACAGTGCCAGAGGAATAACATGGAAACAGACAGTGACAAAGGAATGACATGAAACAGACAGTGCCAAAGGAATGACATTGAAACAGACAGTGCCAGAGGAATGACATGGAAACAGACAGTGCCAGAGGAATAACATGGAAACAGACAGTGCCAAAGGAATGACAAAACACACATTGGAATGACATGGAAACAGACAGTGCCAAAGGAATGACATGGAAACAGACAGTGACAAAGGAATGACATGGAAACAGACAGTGCCAGAAACATGAAACAGTGCCAAAGGAATGACATGGAAACAGACAGTGCCAGAGGAATAACATGGAAACAGACAGTGACAAAGGAATGACATGGAAACAGACAGTGCCAAAGGAATGACATGGAAACAGACAGTGCCAAAGGAATGACATGGAAACAGACAGTGCCAGAGGAATAACATGGAACATGGAAAAACAGACAGTGACAAAGGAATGACATAGAAACAGACAGTGCCAAAAGAATGACATGGAAACAGACAGTGCCAAAGGAATGACATGGAAACAGACAGTGCCAGAGGAATAACATGGAAACAGACAGTGCCAAAGGAATGACATGGAAACAGACAGTGCCAAAGGAATGACATGGAAACAGACAGTGCCAAAGGAATGACATGGAAACAGACAGTGCCAGAGGAATAACATGGAAACAGACAGTGACAAAGGAATGACATGGAAACAGACATAATGACATGGAAACAGACAGTGCCAAAGGAATGACATGGAAACAGACAGTGCCAAAGGAATGACATGGAAACAGACAGTGCCAGAGGAATAACATGGAAACAGACAGTGACAAAGGAATGACATGGAAACAGACAGTGCCAGAGGAATAACATGGAAACAGACAGTGACAAAGGAATGACATGGAAACAGACAGTGCCAAAGGAATGACATGGAAACAGACAGTGCCAAAGCAATGACATGGAAACAGACAGTGCCAGAGAAATAACATGGAAACAGACAGTGCCAAAGGAATGACATGGAAACAGACAGTGCCAGAGGAACGACATGGAAACAGACAGTGCCAAAGGAATGACATGGAAACAGACAGTGCCAAAGGAACGACATGGAAACAGACAGTGCCAAAGGAACGACATGGAAACAGACAGTGCCAAAGGAACGACATGGAAACAGACAGACAAAGGAACGACATGAAAGGAATGACATGGAAACAGACAGTGCCAAAGGAACGACATGGAAACAGACAGTCCCAAATGAACGACATGGAAACAGACAGTGCCGAAGGAATGACATGGAAACAGACAGTGCGAGAGGAGTGATATGGAGGCAGACAGTGCCAGAGCAACGAGTAACGAAGCACCAGTCAGCCTTAATGGCAGGTCAAACACCGGAAGTAGTTGAGGTATAGAAGGAAATTTTTCGGGCTTCCTCTCAAATACACTTGACCATAAATGAGAGAGAGAGAGAGAGAGAGAGAGAGAGAGAGAGAGAGAGAGAGAGAGAGAGAGAGAGAGAGAGAGAGAGAGAGAGAGAGAGTTGGTATAAGTGTAGAAAAAGTCTGTTTAATAGCTGAACAATATTGCGTCTATTTTGAACTATATCTGGTACAAAACAATGGACGATAATGTATTACTAACTTCAAAAGCAAAATTTAAAAATCAAGTAAAACTACGAAGGATATATTATATATATAAAAAGACAACAAGGAAAATGACACAACTACGTTTAAAACAAAGTTTTTTATAAGCAATATCAAAGTTAAAAAAATTCTTATACGCAATATTAAAGTTAAAAAAATTCTTATACGCAATATGAAAGTTAAAAAAATTCTTATACGCAATAATAAAGTTAAAAAAAATTCTTATACGCAATATCAAAGTTAAAAAAAATTCTTATACGCAATATTAAAGTTAAAAAAATTCTTGTACGCAATAATAGTTAAAAAAATTCTTGTACGCAATAATAAAGTTAAAAAAATTCTTATACGCAATAATAAAGTTTAAAAAAAATTCTTATACGCAATATCAAAGTTAAAAATTCTTATACGCAATATTAAAGTTAAAAAAAATTCTTATACGCAATAATAAAGTTTAAAAAAATTCTTATACGCAATATCAAAGTTAAAAAAAATTCTTATACGCAATATTAAATTTAAAAAAAATTTTTTATACAAAATATTAAAGTTACAGACACAATAAGACGAAACACACTAATCTCTTCTCAAGCAACGAAGTAAACCCCACTGTGGCTTAAGCTAAACGAGCGATAATTCCTATTTTCCTAGGCTTAACCTCGTCCAACACCCCACCCCCCCGGCGCAATTCTCTATGTGAAGTGGCAGATCAAATGAAACGAAACGTCCTGGTATCGAGATCAGCGTATTCCCGTTTCGCTGTCAAACGGGGCGAAGGACTCCTTGTAGAGTACTTCCAAAGGACCTTCGGATAATCCTCGACGTAACTGGATCAGCGACATGGCGACGGAATTCAGGACGCCCAGCACTAATGATAAGCATTATCTGGCGTTGCCGCTGCTCGTCCAGGAAGTTTCCAGGCGGCTTCCAGCGCTCGGCTGTTAACAGCCCTGGTGTTCCTGACTTCGGATCACAGAGTGGAGTTGTATGCAGTTTTAAGAACTGCATAGAAGAAGAATGTTCTTTTCGGAAAGGAATGGAATGGAATACAGAGTTTAGGCCAAAGGCCAAGCACTGGGACCTATGAGGTCATTCAGCGCTGGATTATGTTCTTTTCACGTCATCATTCTACTGTTGTAGTTAATTATTGCAATCAGGCTATTTTGAGGGTTGTTTGATAAAAGAAATAAGTTACTAAATACATTCAAAAGTTAAGCAGCCCAAGGTTCCGAGAAATCTATTTCGCATTTAGCAACGAATAAATCTCGTCACTGACTATGCGTAAAAAAAGGGGGTGGAGGGGTGCAATCTATAAACTAACAAAATAAGAACCCAAAAGAAAGGGCATTTAGTGATCCATGTACACCAGAAGTAACGTAAAACTAATAAATATACTGCAATCAACGCAGTAAGTGAATGTACTTTTAGGATACAAAGATAATGATATATCTTTCTACTTATTGTGCCCAGTTGATTCAAAATTTGGGCAGAAGATGAACCATTCAGTACATATAACTATACAAACACACGCACACACAAATACGTAAACACACTCGCCATACACACACATAATCATTAAGTTACAAAAGTCGTTTAAATATACAATTCGCTCCACCTCGAAATAATATATGTTTATATATGTCGACCGAAGGGGAATTATCAGTTGACATTTTATACACACACACACACACACACACACACACACATACATATATATATATATATATATATATATATATATATATATATACATACATACATACATATATACACGTACATACATATATTATTTCCGATGTAGAGCCAATTGGATATTAAACGACACTTGCAGCTTAATGTTTGCATATACTGTAAATCAAGGTGAGGTGATAACAATTCATTCATATACATACACATACATACACCACTTCAACTACGCCTTCTCCCCTTGGGCAGAAGTTCACATTCGGGTTTCTCAGCAATCCTTCTGGTATGAAGCTGCTAGTTCCCATGATCTTTTTCCACCCTGGCTGACACTCACTAATGGTCGACTAACATCAGGTTGCACAATTCCCCGCCTTTAGGCCAACAGAGGCACTGCGGATTTTTCATGAAAGTGGCCCAAGTTGTTTCTCGTCCTTGGGACTGAATTCTGGTTGTGGGGCAAGACTGATGCCACTAAGTTACGCTATATATACATATATATATATATATATATATATATATATATATATATATATATATATAACACATATATATATATACATATATATATATATATTGTAAGTGAATGTGCAAAGGTATTCACACATACGAGTTATTAGTAATTATGACACAAGCATTACAAGTGTCTTAAATAAAAAAACTCAGACATTTTGTACAAAACACAAGAGACCCCAACAGACAGCTTTATTCAGTATAGCTCTACAAACTGAAAAGAAATTCTTCCATAGAAAGTCGATAATCGACCTTTGTGAAAAGCGAAGAAAAATTTGGATAGAGAACAATAGCAATTTTTTCTTCACATTATTACGGAAAATCTCGAAATAAACTTAGTAACCATAAAATTAACATGGCCCAACTTCTTGGGCCACAGAGCAATCATAAATTAATTCGGGGTCTCTGGCAGTGATATTCTCATGTAAATGAACACAAGGAAAATATTTGGGTCTTAGAAAGAGCATTTCAAGATGGACATGGACGAAGTACTTCCTAAATGCCAATATAATACATTGGTTATTCCAAACTAGAGATATCCCCTCTCTAAACCTAGGCAGGAGGCGTTCTTATTTTGTTTTATATTACTCCAGAAACAACATGGATCCTAAATTTCAAGTTATTTCATGCTACCTGAATTTCCTATTTGTTTTTTTGTTCATCATCAATTTTTGCTATAATTCATTCATAAGAAGCGTGGCAAATTTCAACGTAGACGAACTGCAGATCGAAAAGTTAAAGTGACGTTTGTAAATTAAAATTATATTTATAATAATTTGGACTAAGAAAAATGTAAATAAAGAAAACAAAAAAGCAAAGCCTACAAATAGGCTTTTTTTTAATACTAGAGAGCTTACGGGACATTAGATAAATTTCTTGTTCCTTTCGATTTTCGGAGTGATTAAATACTGTTTTTAGCAAGTTGGAACGTTTTTAAGCGGTTCTCAGAGCGTGTCATTCATAAGCAAAGATCATACACAAGTAAATCATTTATTCCTTCCATTCTTAATTTTTTCTCTTTAGGGTTTCATATTAGTCGTAAATGATCTTATATTTCATAAAAATATTCCATAATATATATCTACGTTTTAATTAAAGAAAAAATTTGAAATACTTTTTCCTTAATCTGGTAGCTAAAATTCAGGCTTTACTCAAATCGACAGAATACTTCTTACCTGCAAACGAGAGTAATGAACAAGTAAATAAATAAATAAATAAACACACACACACATATACACACACACACACATATATATATATATATATATATATATATATATATATATATATATATATATATATATATATATAAAAATATATATATTATATATAAATATATATATATATATAATTATATATATATATATATATACACACACACAATTTCCTTCATGCACCAATGCATGCATTTACGCTTTCCTTGCGTATACAACCGTAAGCAAATGCTTAAAATTCGATCACCCACTGCTGGAAACGTGTAATGCTTGAGCAACCATTCCCGGAGAGCCAGTGCCAGAAGCCTGGGGAAGAAACAGACAGTGCCAAAGCAGCAACGTGTGGCCAGAAACCAATCAGTCTTAATGGCAGATCAAACACCGGAGATGCGTGAGGTAGGGAACAGAACTTTCTCTGATTTCCTCTCAGATGAACGTGACCATAGATGTGTGTGTTTGTGTGTGTGTGTGTGTGTGTGTGAGAGAGAGAGAGAGAGAGAGAGAGAGAGAGAGAGAGAGAGAGAGAGAGAGAGGTTAACCATCGCTGAAGAGATTTGCAAATGCTGAATGACTGACTAAAGCCATTCGGTTCCTGGAGAGAGAGAGAGAGAGAGAGAGAGAGAGAGAGATTAGGTTAACCATCGCTGAAGAGATTTGCAAGTGCTGAATGACTGACTAAAGCCATTCGGTTCCTGGAGAGAGAGAGAGAGAGAGAGAGAGAGAGATTA
>NC_089791.1:26498387-26505887 GCF_040412425.1 Macrobrachium rosenbergii | reverse complement strand
ATATGGTGCTAATTTGAAAGAAGTTGCAGAAGATAATAGAAAATGCACAAAGAAGAGATCAGTTATTAAAAAAATAACAAAAAAGATAAATCGACATATTATGAGATAAATATATGAAAATATAAATAAATTGTTCAAAGACCAAGCTAACTGCTTTAGGGTATAGTAAAGAATTGTATCTTCGCTTGAACTTTGAGGTTCTAATTGCAAATCCTCATAGTGACTGTTCCACAGTCCAGGGCGTGAGGGTTAAAAGGCCTCTGGAACTGAGAAGTCCAACAGCCTGGAATGGAATGGAATGGAATATGGAATTAAGGCCAAAGGCCTAGTGCTGGGACCTATAGGTCATTCAGCACTGAAATGGAAATTGACAGTAAGAAGGTATGAAAGGTGTAACAGGAGGAAAACCTCGCAGTTGCACTATGAATCAATTGTTAGGAGAGGGTGGAAAGTAAGATGGAAGAAAGAGAATATGAACGGAGGTACAGCAAAAGGAATGAAAGGGGTTGCAGCTAGGGGACGAAGGGACGCTGCAAAGAACCAAAGAGTAGAGAAGCAAGTCACGTGAATATGCTAGACCATGATACACAACGGAAAATCATTTAAGCAGGATTACTTTATGGCTGCTTGTTCAACAACCAAGCTATTTACGAAATTAACGACTAAACATACGCGCGTGAGCGTACTTTTATCACCATTATTATCTAATCCCGTACGCTTAGGAAGTCAACCTTTGAAACTACACAACCGTAAAGTGTGTTAACTGTCTGTATTAACTTTCTTCAGCCAATCGAACGTTCCAGCCCCCGTGCTTAATCTCTGTATCTTGAAGGTATTCCTCCTTGGAGAGCTCTTAAAATGTTCTTTCGTCCCGTAACAGGAAGGGGGTCAATTATTCTCATTATTCGCAGTCAGCTCGACCAACGCGCGTCTGTTCAATATCTTCGTGTCTAGACACATTTGGGAAGCAACACACTCACACACCACTACGCACATATATATGCATATATATGTATTTATGTATGTATGTAAGTGTATATATATATATATATATATATATATATATATATATATATGTGTGTGTGTGTGTGTGTGTGTGTTGTGTGTGTTTGAGGCCGAAATGAGGGTTGGCGGTAAAGGAGAGAGAGAGAGAGAGAGAGAGAGAGAGAGAGAGAGAGAGAGAGAGAGAGAGAGAAGATTCAAATTGGGTGGGATTAAATGTCATTAAATTGAACATGTCAGTAATATATATACACACAGTATATATATATATATATATATATATATATATATATATATATATATATATATATATATATATATATATATATATATATATATATATATATATATATATATAATATATATATATATATACAACACTGACAAGTAGACTTCAATGACATTTAATCCCACCTGATTTGAATCTCTCTCTCTCTCTCTCTCTCTCTCTCTCTCTCTCTCTCACCAAACCCTTTCTCTCTTTAACCCTTTCGACTCGACTCTCATTTCGGCCTCAAACATTCTTGAATTCATAAGATAAATCATGAACGAGAACTCCAAAACGTGAATGGAATCAAAGGTCGATCTGCGTACTGGATCGACCCAGGATCTTTTAATTACAAGCGGTCCAGATGAGAGAGAGAGAGAGAGAGAGAGAGAGAGAGAGAGAGAGAGAGAGCGGGCTGGAAAAGGGAGAGAATGGGGGGAATGAGTTATAGGATGGGGGAGAGGGGTGGGGAATGGGGTGAAGGGAGGGGGGGGGGAAGGAAGGAAGAGGTGGGTGGGGGCGTCTGGTCTCTTTCAGGAAATCACTTCCGCTGCTCTTTCGTTTTTTGGTCTGTTGCTACGCCAGTTTACGGCGTTGATTCAATCAATCAATTATTCTACTCTGGTCTCTCGGCGTGTACGTTACTTGCCCTCCGAAATGAGCTGACTTTCTATATTCTAATTTCTTTTGTTTTAAAATTATCAGCGTAAGATTAAATTCGATCTGCGTAACTCATCTATGTGGTAAATTATAATGCAACTCTCTTGAAAAGAAACTGCTTAAGGATTAATAATACCTTGTCATTTCTTTTCTTGTTGAACTTTGTCCTACATATTTTTGTTTAAGCTAATAGGGTGCATATTCAAATTTCAGCGTAAGATTAAATTCGATCTCCGTATCTCACCTATGTGGCAAATTGCAACTCTTAAAAAGTCATTCCGCAAGGGTTAATAATACCTTCTCATTTCTTTTCCTGTAAAAACTTTATCCTACATCTTTGTTATTTAAGGTAATAGGGCGTCTTTCGAAACCACATCATCTATACAAGCAATTTAAGTCATAAAAATATCTTCAGAATGATTTTACCCATTTTGGAGTAAGGTTTAACACGCAGGCCCCTTCCGTTTCAAATTGTACTGTGATGAGTGCGCTCACTTCCATTATTTTCAGGTTTCGATCTCAGAGTCGTTAAAATATATAGAGTATTCTGTTGATAAAATGAATATTTCCATCGCATTTACAGTTCTGAACACTTTCCTTGATAAAGAATTCAGTATTTTTTTTTCTCTACGTGACGGATAAGACCGTAAACCTGAAATATATGATGATGATGATGATGATCATTATTATTATTATCATTATTATTAGACTCGTAAAACTGAATTATAATTCCACTATTATTATTATTATTATTATTATTATTATTATTATTATTATTATTATTATTATTATTATTATTATAATCTCCAATATTTGTATTATTATCATTACCATTATTATTAATACTGTTATTATTAATCATCGTCATCATCATTATTATTATTAGTACTATTATTCAAAATAAGAGAACATTCAAATGAAATTAGCCAAATCATCCACGGAATAAAATTGCCATAAGTTAAAACATGGCGAAATGGGTAAGACGAAAATATATAAAAAACCAGCAATGATAAAAGAAATAAAAATAAATATACAGACGCACAGAAAGCAACCGAGCCAGAAAAATATTAAAGGGATCTGTACATGAATTTTTAAAGGAATATTTCAGCATCTTTTAATCTTACAGAAGCGAGTAACGATGCTAACTGGACTGGAAAGTCACCGGGGAAGGAAAAACGTTTATAATTTTAACTACAAGTCGCATCATTCGCTTTTTTTTATTTTTCTTTCTTTTTTATGTGAACGTATCTCTTAGAAAGCTATCACTCTCCTGAGGTTATTTCTCTCTCTCTCTCTCTCTCTCTCTCTCTCTCTTCTCTCTTCCTAAACAATTCCCATTTTGGTTTATTGGCTGTAACGTTCAGAGTCCTCTCTCTCTCTCTCTCTCTCTCTCCTCTCTTCCCTTTTACCTAAACAGTTACCATTTTGGTTTTTGGCTTGTTTCTCTCTCTCTGTAACGTTCTCTCTCTCTCTCTCTCTCTCTCTCTCTCTCTCTCTCTCTCTTTACTAAACAATTCCCATTTTGGTTTATTATTGTAACGTTCAGTGTCTCTGTCTCTCTCTCTCTCTCTCTCTCTCTCTCTCTCTCTCTCTCTCTCTTCTTGTATGTAGAAGAGACAAAAGCAAACACATGAAAGAGAAGAAAATTTTAAAAACATATAAACATACGAACAGAAATACGACAACTGTAGGTAACATAAGAAAACAGAAGTACAAATGAAAAAAAATAAAGCATACGCTTATCTTAATGATAAAAATGAGAAAATAATGGCCGGAAACAAAAGAAAAACGCCCATTGAGTTCCACTGCATAAAATTACACAATAAATATCTCTTATTAAACTTCATGAGCAAGACACGGAAACGAAACAGATAGAGATGCCAGGTGTTGAAAGAACCTGCTGTTGTTGCAGGTGAAGAACAACCTTTCTTTGACGAATCTCGAGGAAGGCCTTTCGGTCAAAATATTTAAGTCACTATTGTGGCCATAGAGACTCTTTGGGGATAGTTGTTCATATCCGAAGAGTAGTTTCTTTATATATTTCAACGCCACTTCATGATCGTAACGATTAAATCGTCTTATCATTATTCATATCATTATCCCCTCATGTTGATATAATGATACCATAATAATGATACAATTTAATCCCACTGACGTTGTATTATTAGTATTTTATTAATAAACGTACCGTACCTAAAAGTATATAATTATCAAAACTTGCAATGATAATTCAGGAAAGAATTTCCTCAATAACAGAAAAAGAATTACGGAATGAGGAAACGAAAGGATAAATAGCGGTGAAATCAGGAGGAAATTGTCTAGCAATTCCATTTATTGACAGAGCTGGTCGTAATGACTACTGGTATCCCACAGAGCATCAAGGGATTTGCCAGGTATCCTTAAGGATTTCCATTTCAGGTAAGAGTAAGGACGCTGCGCATGATTGGTCCTAAGAATTCCTTCGACAAATTTTCCATAACTGACGGGAGATCACATCGATGTTACAGCTATTTTTTGTTTATTTTTAAAGAATATAAACATTATATCTGTGTCCTCTGATTCGTGTTACTCTGCAATTCAGGTCGTAAAGTTAACTGAAGACTATAAAAACAAGTAAAAAATGCGCCGAAGTTTCTTCGGCGCAATCGAGTTTTCTGTACAGCCCATAATCAAGGCCACCGAAAATAGGTCTATCTTTAGGTGGTCTCGGTATAATGCTGTATGAGCCGCGGCCCATGAAACTCTCAGCCGGTCGTGGTGGCCCGTGTTGTTGCGTTGCCAGAAGCACGATTATGGCTAACTTTAACCTTAAATAAAATCAAAACTACTGAGGCTAGAGGGCTGGAATTTGGTATGTTTGATGATTGGAGGGTGGATGATTAACATACCAATTTACAGCCTTCTAGCCTCAGTAGTTTTTAAGATCTGAGGGCGGAGAGAAAAAAGTGCGGAGAGGAAAAAAGTGCGGACAGACAGACAAAGCCGGCACAATAGTTTTCTTTTCGGAAAACTAAAAATTTTCATCAGTTTTGTGACGTACAGGTTATTTGCAACAACCATAAGAACCTACGGTCTTGGAAATTAGTAAAATATTCCTTTAACGGCGAATATGGTACAATACAAAAAAAAACAATTAATATTGTCAACGAATAGCTCACAAACACAGAACAGTTGCAAACCATGTAATATTTCAACTAAAACGCTACAAAAAACGCAAATAACTAAAAAGTAAACGGATGATACTACTGAATATTATTATTTCACAAATGTATTATTATTTAACAAATGTAAAAAAAAATAATTATTATTCCGCCAAGACGATATTCTTAATTCATGCTTCAGTAGCACAATCATCAAAAAGAAAAAAATAAAAAAATAAACAAAGGTAATATCTGTCATTATCAAGAGAGCGAACATAAACAAACACATAAAAGGGACCACTGACACTCTCATCACACGCATACCCTAATTATAGTAATTAACACACAGTAAAACAAACCAGATCATATTTAGAGATAAGATTAGCGCGACAACATAAACATCACGAAGAGCAAACACACAACAGAATAGACATAGCAGCCAAGTGATTAGGAATTGGAATTGGAATATAAAAAAATCCAGGGGAACCACCCTCCCCAAAAAAAACATAATTGAGCTAAAAAGATAACAAGTAAAAAATGCGCCGATGTTTCTTCGGCTCAATCGAGTTTTCTGTACAGCTGCTACAGCGTATAATCTAATCCAGGCCTTGGAATTGGAATTGGAATATAAAAAATCAACGAGAACCATCCCCCGAAAAAATAATTGAGCAAAAAGACAAGTAAAAAATGCGCCGAAGTTTCTTCGGCTCAATCGAGTTTTCTGTACCGCTGCTACAGTGTATAATCTAATCCAGGCCTTGGAATTGGAATTGGAATATAAAAATCCAGGAGAACCACCCCCCAAAAAATAATTGAGCAAAAGAGACAAGTAAAAAATTCGCCGAAGTTTCTTCGACTCAATCGAGTTTTCTGTACAGCTGCTACAGCGTATAATCTAATCCAGGCCTTGGAATTGGAATATAAAAAATCAACGAGAACCACCACCAAAAAAATTAAGCAAAAAGACAGAAAAAATTGAGCAAAAAGTTTTCTGTACAGCTGCAAGATAACTAATCCAGGCCTAAAAATGGGAATATAAAACATCCACGAGAATCACCCCCAAAAAAATAATTGAGCAAAAAAGACAAGTAAAAAATGCGCCGAAGTTTCTTCGGCTCAATCGAGTTTTCTGTACAGCTGCTACAGCGTATAATCTAATCCAGGCCTTGGAATTGGAATTGGAATATAAAAAATCAACGAGAACCACCACCAAAAAATAATTGACAAAAAGATAAGTAAAAAATGCGCCGGAGTTTCTTCGGTTCAATCGAGTTTTCTGTACAGCTGCTACAGCGTATAATCTAATCCAGGCCTTGGAATTGGAATGGGAATATAAAACATCCAAGAGAATCACCCCCCAAAAAATAATTGAGCCAAAAAGACAAGTATAAAATGTGCCGAAGTTTCTTCGACTCAATCGAGTTTTCTGTACAGCTGCTAGAGCGTATAATCTAATCCAGGCCTTGGAATTGGAATTGGAATATAAAAAATCAACGAGAACCACCCCCAAAAAACTAATTGAGCAAAAAAGACAAGTAAAAAATTCGCCGAAGTTTCTTCGGCTCAATCGAGTTTTCTGTTCAGCTGCTACAGCGTATAATCTAATCCAGGCCTTGGAATTGGAATTGGAACATAAAAAATCAACGAGAATCACCCCCGAAAAAATAATTGAGCAAAAAAGAAAACAAGTAAAAAATGCGCCGAAGTTTCTTCGACTCAATCGAGTTTTCTGTACAGCTGCTACAGCGTATAATCTAATCCAGGCCACCGAAAACAGATCTATCTTTCGGTGGTCTCGGTATAATGCTGTATGCCTTAAATAAAATAAAAACTACTGAGGCTACAGGTCTCCGATGTGGTATGCTTGATGATTGGAAGGTGGATGATCAACTTAACAATTTGCAGCCCTCTAGCCTCAGTAGTTTTTGAGATCGGAGGGCGGAGAGAAAAAGTGCGGACAGAATAAAGTGCGGACGGTCAGTCAGAGCTGGAACAATAGTTTTCTTTCACAGAAAACTAAAACCCTACAAATATGTCGACAAAAAACAGCAGACAAACCCCTACACACGTGTCGACAAAAACAGAGGAAACCCTACTATGTAAATAAAAATCGACGAGAACCCCTCCCTCAAAGATGCCAGTAGAAATATGTCGACAAAATAGAAGACAAAACCTCACATAAATGTCGACAAAACAGAAGAAGAAACCCCAGGTAATTGTTGACAAAATCAGAAGATGAAACCTCAACAAATATTTCGACAAAAAAGATAACGCCCGCGACAAGAATATCAAAAACAGACAACAATAGATGATAAAAACCCCAAATAAAGACCCCCCCACAAATAAGTTGACAAAACAGAAGATAAAACAGATCCCCACAAAATATATCGACGAAGACAAAGACAGAAGACAAACCCCAAATAAACCCTA
>NC_089791.1:26445887-26493387 GCF_040412425.1 Macrobrachium rosenbergii | reverse complement strand
GTATGTATGTATGTATGTATGTATGTATGTATGTATGTATGTATGTATGTATGTGTATGTATATATATATATATATATATATATATATATATATATATATGCACTTATGTAAAATAAAATGTGTGTGCATATATATATATAATATATATATACACACACATACACATATATATATATATATATATATATATATATATATATATATATATATATATATATATATATATATATGCAATTGTAACAGCCAAAATTCCCTCTTAACTTCTTGAATTCTTCACACTTTTCGGATACCCTAGTCACTACAAAACCTTGGACCCAAATGCAAGTCATACGAAGTGATTCGATGTTCCGTAGTGTTTGTGTGTGTGTGTATGTGTACGTCCTAGCACTAATTCGCATGAATTTCTCACAAATCAATTTCATCAATCTGTAAACCGAATTCTCTGCCAGTAAAAAAAATAGAAAATAAATAAATTGTAATATTTTCGATATAGTGGCTAGTTCGCACCTATAAATATCAGCAGTGTGAAAAGTACATAACATTTTTGTCCTGGAAAGTTAAGGCAAACATTATCACTCGAGGAGATGGATGAAGAAAGAGTGCCCGCCTCTGGAGAGTCACCTGAAACTTTTCATATTTCGGAAGGAAAAACGCCACGTGATCCCTTGACAGGTGAGAGAGAGAGAGAGAGAGAGAGAGAGAGAGAGAGAGAGAGAGAGAGAGAGAGAGAATCTGCGTTAAGTCTACCACATAATTCCTCTTTCTTTTGGTTGTATTCTCTAAATGGCCCAGGGAATTCCAACGCCACAAGGCGATAATTTACGATGTCATGGCTTACACATACGCACACATTGTCATACACACAAATACACACACTAGCATACGCATATTCATTTTATTCTACGGGGCACTCAAAGGAAAATGCCCTTGTATCAAAAGACTGACTTAAAATCTACCCAGTGATGCAATCCGCATTTTCGTGAAAATCAGCTACGAGGGCGGAGTAACAAAAGTAATACACGCACAACATTTAAGATGACAATGCCTACAATCTTTCAAGAAATTGCAGGTTAGATGACGAATCGATCATTACCGTTCCCATGAGGTAATTTAATTTGTATACATAACGTTGGCCTACCTTGATCTGCAATACCTTCCATAACTATATCAATGGCGGGACAACTGTCGACAGATTTTAAAACGAAAAAATTATGACACAAGGGCGTTTTCTTTCGAGTGCCCGGAGAATGCAATGGATGTGCGTGTGCTAATGTGTGTGTGTGTGTGTGTGTGTGTGTGTGTGTGTGTGTACCCGATGACATATTAATAGTAATCAAATAGTCGTTAAGTTGTGTTATGAATTCCTGGGTCATTGGCGCAGACATAATTATTGCATGAGATCAAGAGCAAGATGAATCAAACAGCAGATAAACTCCTCTCTCTCTCTCTCTCTCTCTCTCTCTCTCTCTCTCTCTCTCTCTCTCTCTCCTCTCACCTGTCAAGGGATCACGTGGCGTTTTTCCTCCCGAAATATGAAAAGTTTCAGGTGACTCTCCAGAGGCGGGCGCTCTTTCTTCATCCATCTCCTCGAGTGAAAATGTTTGCCTTAACTTTTCAGCACAAAAATGTTATATATGCTTTTCAGCCGCTGATATTTATAACGGGCAAACTGCCACTATATCTAAAATCCCCAATTTACGTGTTTTCTACTTTTTTTATGCTAAAGAAGGGGGACTGATGGCAGATGCAATGGGATTTGTAATAATTTTATGCGATTTAGCGTAGGGACTATATAAATATACAGTACACACACACACACACACACACACACACACACACATATATATATATATGTATATATATATATATATATATATATATATATATATATATATATATATATATATATATATATATATATAAAAAGATATCCACGAAGGAAGGGAAGCATTGGGTGCTGCGAGGCCTGTCGACTGTCTGTTGTCCTTTATAGACAGTCGAAAGGCCTCGCAGCACTCCAATGTCTCCTTTCCTTCGTGGATTTTATCTTTATTTATCTATTCATCACGTTCCGTATTTTTGTGATTCAGTTATTCATACATACATACATACATACATACATACATACATACATATATATATATATATATATATATATATATATATATATATATATACATATACTGAATTAATAACATTTACCGATTCTGTTATATTAATCAAGCATTTTTCTCCAGCATTTAAAAAAAAAATTAAGCAAAAGTATGACATTACATATCTGCTCCTTTTGATTAGAAACTTATTCACCACCATTCCGTTCACACTTGTAACACAATACACACAAAAAGCAAACATAATTGGAGAAATAAAAACAAGTTCTCGATCTTATCCCTGAAAACAAAAGACTAAATGTTTCTTCTTCTTCTTCTTCTTCCTGATAATCCCGTAGGCGGGTAGCGCCATCAGTGCACCTCACGCGGTGCACTGTAGGCATTACTTAAGGTTCTTTGCAGCGTGCCTTCGGCCCCTAGCTTGCAACCCCTTTCGTTCCTTTTACTGTACCTCCTTTCATATTCCCTTTCTTCCAGCTTACTTTCCACCCTCTCTTAACAGTTGATTCATAGTGCAACTGCGAGGTTTTCCTCCCGTTACACCTTTCAAACCTTCTAATGTCAATTTCCGTGTCAGCGCTGAATGACCTCATAGGTCCCAGTGCTTGGCCTTTGGCCTAAATTCTATATTCAATTCAGTTCAATTCTTCCTGAAAAAAAAAACTGAGCATATCCATACAAAGAAAATTCTAAAAACAGGTTTTACTTTCAGAGGTATTCTCATAACGCCGACACCCAAAATACGACAACGCTGCTTTTGGACACAGTTGGAAGCGCCCGAACGCCTAATCCGAACACGGTCTGAAGCACTTGATGCGTCCCGCCCTTTGTGGGGCTAAGCCTCTACTGCTGGTGGTGGTGCTTCAAGGGAACTCCTGAGTCTTTGTCTGAGGAAAAGGGTGGTTCTCTGTGACACGGTGACTTAAAAGAGCGGATAGAAGACGGCTCCTGCAATTCACAAACTATCTCTTTATTTCATGCAAGCGGGAGTGAGTTGTTTTCCTACAGTTCTCCAGTTAGTATCTGAAGATACATTTGTATGTATGTATAACATATATAAATATATAACATATATATATATATATATATATATATATATATATATATATATATATATATATATGCACACATATGTATACACGAACACCCCTCGGCTTTTATTTGCGGTATTACTTCACTGGTCTCAGACCAGCTGGTGATTTTCGCTAACTCAGTCAACAGGGCCAGAACATTCTACTTACTTGATAAATATTTTAACTTGCGAGGCAGTACGCAATTCGGTAACACACATCCACTATGTATAATGAGGTCTACAGCATGAAATCAGCATAAAAAAATACAGATGACAGATCCCTACAGATTAGAAAGATTTCTAGGCAAAGCAGAAGCTAGTATTAGTAAGAAACAGAGGGGTTTTGAAAAGATTTTTTGTTTTTTATAAAAAGCAGTATCAAAGATTGCAGGAAGGTTATCTGATACAGAAACCACTGCAAAAATTAAATTGCGTCTGAAAATTATATGTATAAAAACACTCAATGAGAGTGGATCTCATAAGAGTACACTAAGGCAATACCGATATGTAACATACTTCAGAAATATATCCAAAATAAAATAACCACAAGCCGATACTTCTACAAGGAAAAGCATAAGAGAATATACCTCTTTATGCAACAATCTCAGACAAGAACAAAAAACAACACGTCTTACAGCCGGGTAAATATACTCAGTCAGACCTCAAAAAAAAATCCTCATATAAAAAAGAATTAAAGTGATTTTTTTCAGGAGAAATGGAAATAATAAAAACAAAAAACACGACATAAAAGCGACTCCCTTTCGGGGACACTGTCGTAACAACGACACCGAAAATGCAGCCACAGCGCCTGGCGTTCAGACCAGTTAAGCTGGAAGCGCCTGAACGCGGCCTGAAGCACTTTGATGCTTCTCCTTTGTGGGGCTAAGCCCCTGCTGTTTCTGTTGCTGTCCCTGCTTTTGCTGCTGTTCCTGCTGTAAAGGAGCTCATGAACCTTTGTCCCAGGGAAGGGGAGTTGGTTCTCTGCGGCACAAGGACACGAAAGAAATGATAAAATGCGGTTTTTGTAATTTGCTAACCGTCTCTGTTTCACGTTGGGCAGCAGAGGGGGTGTGAGGGGGGAGGGGGTCAATTTTTGGACGGCTCTCTTTAATGACTTTTGGAGATTTAAGCAAAGATTTTTTTTTCTCTCTGTCCCTTAGGCTTCGATCACCGGTGTCGTTTATTGTTTGGAATTTGGTGTTCATTGTAGAAATGCCAAGTTTTCCTGAGGTTACTCAAAGTGCATGTGAGTGAGTGAGTAAGTGAGTGAGTAAGTAGTGAGTGTATATATATATATATATATATATATATATATATATATATATATATATATATATATATATTTATATTTTATATTTGTGTGTGTGTGCATTGGGAAACCAACAGATCCTAAGAAAGATTGACTATGGGACATAACTGAACTGAACTGAACAATAAGAGAAGGAATTTTTTTGTAAAAAGCAGCGTAAAGGAAGACCTTTTAAAAAAACAAAGAGTTACGGACAAAAGCCAAGTAATCAAAGGGAGTGAATCTTTAAAGTAAACAAGGTAAAAGCTACGATAAACAAAAGTAAAAATCGTAAATTTAAAATATACGCTAAGGTCTTGGAAGACCTGATTTCCATACAGTTATAAATACTGTATAAGGCAATACTTGTAGGGAGCAAGCTCCTATAATAAACAAAAAAAGAGCCATAAAAGAAACGAATCTAAATGGAAATAGAAAACAAACAAGTAAAATATGCGCCGAAGTTTCTTCGGCGCAATCGAGTTTTCTGTACAGCCGCTACAGCGTATAATCAAGGACACCGAAAATAGATCCATCTTTCGGTGGTCTCGGTATAATGCTGTATGAGCCTCGGCCCATGAAACTTTAACCACGGCCTATCCTAAATCGTTGCCAGAAGCACGATTACGGTTAAATTTACCCTTAAATAAAAACTACTGAGGCTAAAGAGCTGCAATTTGGTATGTTTGATGATTGGATGGTGGATGATCAACATACCTAATTGCAGCCCTCTAGCCTCAATAGTTTTTAAGTTCTGAGGGTGGACAGAAAAGTGCGGACGGACAGACAAAGCCGGCACAATAGTTTTCTTTTACAGAAAACTAAAATCACAATGGCACCTAAAAAAAAGTATACACAACAACAACAACAAAAAATTCTGAATATAAAAATAATTAAAGCCATTTTCTTTCAGGAAAATAAAACGCACCAAACAAAGAAACACGAAACAAAACCGACTCGCTTCCGGGCACATTCTCACAACAATGACACCCAGAGTAGAACGCTGCTTTTGGAACCAGTAGGAAGCGCCTGAACGCGTAATCCGAACGCGGTCTGAAGCACTTTGAAGCGCCCCCTCTGTGGGGCTAAGCCTCTGCATTAGAGAGAGAGAGAGAGAGAGAGAGAGAGAGAGAGAGAGACTCCAAAGGAACTATAGAGTCTTTGTCCGAAGGAAGGACGCTCCTGCTATCTCACAAGGGCATGAAAGAATAGACAACAACACGGCTTTTGCAATTTGCAAGCCATCTCTTATTACTGGCCAGCTGTGACGAGTTCATTACGTGCATATTTTAGATTTCAACCTTAAGGAGGGTCAAATATATTAGACGTATGCATGTATATATATTTATATATGTATGCATACATATATACACACATATATTATATATACATATATATATATATATATATATATATATATATATATATATATATATATATATATATATATATATATATATATAACAGACAAACTGGGGAGTGGCTGGAGGTGGAATGGTGCATCTAATGCTGTGGAAGTTTTTCGCACGTTGGGTTCATCCTCATTTCAACACTTAAAGTATGAACGTGGCTGCGATTACTTCCAGGGGGTATTCCATTTAAATACAATGAAAACTATATATATATATATATATATATATATATATATATATATATATATATATATATATATATATATATATATATATATTTATTTAACCATATATATATATATACACATAAACACGTACATTTTGTTCTTTCTATTTTGCAAAATTATTCAAAGTAAAGAGTACGCGGGGTTAGCATATATCTAATGGCGTTCTAATTTCAGCATAACTAAAAAACACATTTTTTTCGTGCGGTTTCTAGTTAGCCTTCTAAAAACGCTTCAATTTCCAGAGTGATACCTTTCACAATTCTTTAATTCTTAAAAAAAAAACTACAACGCGCTCAGAAATATGATCCTGCTTTCTTTTCTCCTTCTTGAAATGAAGTACACTGTACTAGCAATTGCTGAACGGTATCTCGCTTTAATAGAACTGAAACTCCTCTCTCTCTCTCTCTCTCTCTCTCTCTCTCTCTCTCTCTCTATAGGAAAAGGATAAGTTTCCCTTGTGTTTTCTTTAGCCTCCAAATAATAAAAAATATTAAAACATAATGGATATTAGGAAGTCAACTATCTAATTCTCCCTTTCCATTTGCGTACTAGAATAAAGGTCAAAGTGTCAGAGAGCTGAGTACCACTTATCATACATAATTCCATTTGGAGAAATACTCAAAATAACAGATGGCGCTAGTTGCACACACTGCCAACTTTCTATCGACCAAATCAAGCGGTTATTACTTATTATTATTATTATTATTATTATTATTATTATTATTATTATTATTATTATGAGCTTGTTGACGCGCGTAGCGAGCGCTGGAACCCGGCGCTGCTGTCTTCCCTACCCTCCCGATTCCCTACCTACCCCGCCCCACCCGGGGTGGACAAACGGGCTTGCAGAGGGGGGTGGATGTCTCCCCTACCCTCCCGTTCCCCTAACTGCCTCGCCCCCACTCGGGGCGGGCAAACCTGTTTGCAAGGGGTGGGTGGCTGTGTCATGTCTCCCCTAATGTCACCCGGGGTAGGACAAACTAGATCCACTCGGATTTTATTATTATAGATTACTATTCAGGATTACTTACACAAGCTGAATAAGAGCTTGCAACACGACAGGTCACACATGAAGAGCAGCAAAAATGGATACGAAAAATGTTCAGCATGATGTTCTATCCAATGTACACTGATGGATATTACTGCAATTACATAAATGCAGAAAGTCAAGTTTTATTCTGTTCCGAGTTACAATACAGCAACAATTTTCATGCAAAGATTTCCTTTTAATTTCTGATATTTACTGGTGTCAGCAGAGCAGTACGTATTTCTAGCGCTAACTCTGTCCTTATTCAGCTTGTTTAAGTAATCCTGAATAATAATCTATAATAAAATCGGAGTGGATCTTGTTGTCCTTCCCCGGGTGACAGTAGGGGAGACATGACACAGCCACCCAGCCCCTGCAAACCAGTTTGTCCGCCCCGGGTGAGGGCGGAGTTGGGAGGCTAGGAATCAGGAAAACCTGTTTGTCCGGCCAGGAATTCTACTGTCATGATTTGGCAAGCCTTACCATTTCCTATTTTTCACTACCTTATTTCTATCTAATTCATTTTTCCTTTGCAGTTATTTGGTAATTAATCTCTTTTCTCATTTGCAATCTTAAAATAAAAATATACAGAATGCCTGTCTGCATTAAATTTCTACCTTTAACTTGATAACAAATACGTTACATCATCGATTTAACATTTTATCCGAATTCTAAAGAACTGGCAATTTTCATACTACAAAAGGATTATAAAATATATGTCAATACCACACTTAACGACACTCTGGGAAATCATGACCATATAAACTGGATTAAAACGGCCTCTGTATTCTGGGTTACAAAACACCACGATATCCGAAGTTCATAGTTGTTTATCATATGTTTTACTATTATTATTATTATTATTATTATTATTATTATTATTATTATTATTATTATTATTATTATTATTATTATTATTATGCCCAGATGTGAAAACGGAATGAGGAGGGCAGAAGAACAAGATAATAAAGGAACAGAGCTGTATCTAAGAATAAGCAGCAATAAATAACTTTGTTAAAAGTAGTTTACAACAAAGAGTCTTAAATATATAGTTGAATGGAATACGTATAAAATACAGGAAAGCGTGTTCCAGTGTCCATGCAAGCTATGGAACTCACACCACTCCTATGTAAGGACACGCCCCAGGGGCCACACCCCCAAAGGTTTGGGGATTACCTAGATGCTGTGACGCCAGTTTTATTAACCATAATTCAATCAATCAATCAAAGGTTTGCGACACTGTTTACAATGTCACTCCCAGGAGTAAGAGGACTGAATACCCCACCAGAGATGGCACAGCAGCCAAGTCATTTGAACAAAACTTGTCTGAAAGGAGGAAAAATAAGTAAGTGGCCTGTAAGGTTCATAAGATTTGAAGTGAGTCTCTCCACTTCTTATACTTCCCTTTTACCAAATATTTTCCTTATCTTTACTTACTCAATTTGCATTCCATCCTCATTCAACATGGAGACTGGTTATCCTATTTCATTTAGGAAAGGGAATAAGAATATATAATTTATGCCAAAATCTTCATCATTCAGTGCTGAAAAGGAAATTGATAGTAAGAAGGTTTTGAAAGGTGTAACAAGAAGAAAACCTCGCATGTTGCACAAAACAACTGAAGACCAGATGGAATAAAGAGAATACGGACGGAGGAGGTACAGTAAAAGGCATGAAAGGGGTTGCAGCTTCCTGAAGACAAGAACCTTAAGTCATGCCTACAGTGCACCACGTGAGGTGCATTGGCAGGTCAACTCAAATCAAGTTAAGTATATCTTAGTTTACCAGACCACTGAGCTGATTAACAGCTCTCCTGAAGGTCTTGCCGAAGGATTACATGTCTAGAACCAACAAAGACTCAGATTGTGGAACGAACCACAATAGCTAGAAATAAATTTCTATCACCAGAAATAAATTCCTAATTCTTCATTGGTCGGTCGGAGAATCAAGCAGAGTGCTATCACGATACCAACCCGTCCAATGAGGAACTTCTAAATTCAAAGAAAGGCTCACTGAATCAAACAAAAATCTTCATTCTGAGTGAGTTTTTGTGTAATTCCAAAAGAAGTTCTTGCAGTTGAAAGTTATTAAGACACAATTCTTCAAACTGACAGGTCAGTGAATCAAGACCCCACACTGGTCAGCCACCAGAACAAAGACTCATTAACTAAGTAGGATTAACTAAATAACGAGATCAGGCACCTGTGCAAGTTGTAAATACAGAGCGAAGCCATTAAAGCTTCTAAATATACAAATAGTTGGTGTGACTCTCCGCTTACTTGGATGATATCTCACTGAAACCTCCCACTGAAGTCGAGTCCTGAAATACTGGAGGTAAAGAACGAGCTGCGGTGACCTACATGAATACATGTAAAAACAAAAGTCGTATTTTTTGTTGATTATTGTTTTTATGGGAGTTTTAACTCCACTAAAGGCACCCAGATTACAGTGAAAAAGTATTCAACTATGCATAACAGAAGGAAGGAATGAAGCCACGAGCCGTAATGCTTCAGAGACTTCAAAAATGAGTGCATAATTATGATTTCCTGAAGGTCCGTAAGGGTGAATAAACATCAGTGAGATAGGAAAGGTCGTCAGCAGATCTTGCTGTAAGGAGGCAATACTGATGATCTTTTGTATGATATAATCGACGAGGAATAGACAAAGCAGATTGATTTTTCTCTAAACTCTTCAGTATTTCGCGAATTATTGAACCTAAAATCTTTGAGAGGTGTGTGTGTGTGTGTGTGTGTGTGTGTGTGTGTGTGTGTGTGTGTGTGTGTGTGTGTGTGTGTGTGTGTCATCACCTCTGGGGAGAAGTCACTTAACACAAACTTGCCTTGCAGGGCAGAGATTGTTCTGAAAAGACTGAAGTTTGGTCCTAGTGAAGAGAAACACGTTACAAAGAAATCTATCAGTCGTTCTGCTGTACAGTCAGAGTGAATATTATACAACTATCATAATATTAAAAACAAGTAAACAAAGTAAAAAATGCGCCGAAGTTTCTTCGGCGAAATCGAGTTTTCTGCACAGCCGCTACACCATATAATCAAGGCCACCGAAAATAGATCTATCTTACGGTGGCCTCGGTATAATCCTGTATGAGCCGCGGCTCATGGAACTTTAACCACAGCCCGGTGGTGGCCTAGCCTATATCATTACCAGAAGCACAACTATGGCTAAATTTAACCTTAAATAAAACAAAAAAAAACTACTGAGGCTAGAGGGCTGTAATTTTAAATGTTTGATGATTGGAGGGTGGTTGATCAACATATCAATTTGCAGCCCTCTAGCCTCAGTAATTTTTGAGATCTGAGGGCGGACAGAAAAAAAGTGCGGACGGACAGACAAAGCCGGCACAATAGTTTTCTTTTCAGAAAACTAAAATGAATAAAATACGAACAAAGGTTGCTAATCACGGACTTCCTTTGTCCATTGAAAGGGCATAAAACTTGTAAAAAAAAAAAAAAAAAAAAAAAATATATATATATATATATATATATATATATATATATATATATATATATATATATATATATATATACATATATATATATATATATATATATATATATCCAATCAAAAATAAGAAACTGACCGGTTTCGACTTTATTTCCAAGCCATTGACGAAGGACTGATACAGAGTGTGAAGTCACAAATATATATACTACAAGAACAGTACGGACGAACATACACAACCGTTAGAGGCTCGACCCCACTCCAGGCCGGTGTCGAGGTAGGGGTAACCTTTAAGTGTGAGATATGCACAAGGAACAGTGGTATGCACATGTTAGTGGACATGCTATCAACTGGGAAGGGGCAAAAAGGATTGTATATTCTAATAATGCACTGGGAAAGGAACATCATTTGAATCTAGCTTCATAAAGAAAAAGTTACAACCATAATATGAATATCAGGGATGTATAAACTTGATCCTTTAATATCAAAAGAAATTTGTAAATTGTTTAAACTTTTAAGGTAGGCAGTAGAGATAAAAATAGGATTATCATATTTGTAAACACAGTACGAGGGTAGTAATGTTAGGGTTTCCAAACTCTCCTCCACACCTGTCAGGTGTGGATCTGAATGGTCATCAAAACTATTGTGATTTTTAGCCAAATGAAAAGGCCACTCCTACCTCGACACAGCCTGAGTGGGGATATCGAGCCTCTAACGGTTGTGTATGTTCGTCCGTACTGTTCTTGTAGTATATATATTTGTGACTTCTCACACTCTGTATCAGTCCTTCGTCAATGGCTTGGAAATAAAGTCGAAAACCAGCCAATACCCGTTTCTTATTTTCACCAGTAATGTGTGATAAAATGAATCACGTACAAAAGTGATAATAATCATATATATATATATATACACATATATATATACATATATATTTCCCCCTCAGAAACGTGAAACATCGATCCTGCCATTTTTATCCAACCCTATTCATAAGACCTGCCTCTGACTGCGGGATACTTGTTGCAAATAGTTGCATCTAGACAGGACGGAAGGTTTTGCTCAATACACTCGGAGGGAATCACTCTGAACAAACATAAAAACATCCTTGGAAAAACAAAGAAGCACAAACAGAGATACGGGTTTGCCTTGTTATTGCAGTATAAGTTTGTTATCTTCGGCATGCTGCAATATCTTTCCCGGTTGGTAATCTAAATGATGACAGCACAAGGTGGTGTATATGCGAATTTACATTTGATTGTTCAATGTATTCAATCGGCGATTCACACTAGCACGCAAGCACACACACACACTCATGTATATATATGTGTGTATATATATATATATATATATATATATATATATATATATATGTATATACATGTATATATGCATACATACATATATATATATACACATACATTTATGTGTATATGTATGTATGTACGCATATATATTCATGTATACACATACATATATGTATATATATGCATACATAAATATACACATACATTCATATATACATATATATATTTATATACATACATTCTATAAATATATGTATATATATACACACATATCTATAACAAAACAGAAAACCTATTCGGCACCTCCAAACATCACAAGGAAATCTTTAAGCCTATACGATAATTACTGAGAAAGTCTAGATCTCCCAGTAGCTGAGCGAGGAGATAAGGAGACGGGAATTATGTTGACAAACGTCTCTTTCGTGTCAACAGAACAAACACAGGGAAGTGGCATTAACGCCTACACTGAGACTGGAAATGGAATGTAAATTTACGGATCATTAGAAGACAAAACGTATTTACAATTTACGGCAGCTAACTTCCCGGCCTGTTTTTATGCATAGCATACGCACATTGTATGAATGTATGTAAGCATATATATATACATATATATGTGTATATATATATACATACATATATATATATATATATATATATATATATATATATATATATATATATATATATATACAGAGAGAGAGAGAGAGAGAGAGAGAGAGAGAGAGAGAGAGAGAGAGAGAGAGAGAGCTTTGTAAACAGAGATGCAGTGAACAACTCAACAATGAATAAACGTAGGAAAATAAAATATTTCGTGAAAGACATCTTGAAAAAAAAAAATATATATATATATATATATATATATATATATATAAACATTTATATACAGATATAATAATCTTGCATCTTGCACGGGGGCGATCACATATCGCTTGTCAATCAAATAACGTTTACACTGATTTTACCTGTGTTTGTGCAAACCAACTTTTCCTCTGCACGTGTTTATCCATCTTTCTTATTGCGTCAAGATTCATACGTATCCAAACCGGTGAATAAATGCATGCATGTATGTTATGTATGTATGTATGTATGTATGTATGTATGTATGTATGTATGTATGTACGTATAAATTATTAGTTCTGTAACTCATTTCAACTTTGGCGTTCAGCTGTAGAATACTCTGACGTCCTCTGTGGTCCCTGATTCCCATAACCTTAAATCTTCCGGAAGACGTTAGAAAAACAGCAATCAATCTACCAATCAATCTTACTCCATTCAATCTTTATTTCTATATCGTCAGCAAAGGAAAATTCATCTGTACATCGAATCTTTTTCTTTTTCCGAAGAAAATGTAACGAATTAAGTCAGACCAGCTAGCCATTATATCCCGAAGGTTCTCCGTTATTGTCTTTCCGTAATAAATATAATTAATTTTTTTTTCTTTTTCCATCATCATATTTATTCTTCCTTCGTAGTTACTTCCAAGAATGCACATGCAAGTTGCCAATCTGGACGGCATGGCACCTCGTTTGCAACATTTTTGGGTTTTGATAATTATTCGCTTCTATTGATTAAACAAAGAGCAGAGGCCCACACCTGGCCTCTAAGACTGCGTGACACCTCACTCGCCACGAAAACGGGCTGCCTTCGGGCATACACCCCTGTTGCTACATATGTCTCACTTAGTAGGCAGGGTGATGAAAGCGACCTCAAAATTCCCAAGGAAAATTTATGCAAACTACTTCGAAAGTGAGGAGGCCGGAAGGATGGGCAAACTCCTATCTAGCCGAAGCCTAAATAAAAAAAAAAATACTGAAAAAACTGTGAAAGAAAAACAACATGAACACTGAGAGGTCGAAAGGATGGGCAACTCCTATCTAGCCGAGGCCTAAAATAAAAAAATAAAAAAATTGTGAAAGAAAAGCACAACACTAAAGTGGAGAGGTCGAAAGGATGGGCAACTCCTATCTAACAAAGGCCTAAAATAAAAAAAAAATATGAAAGAAAAACGCCCGGGGCCTTAACAACGAAGGATGCAATTAAGTTTCGACCAAAAATCGCGTTATCTTTTTTTTCTTATTATTGATTAATTCCGCAGCGAAAGGGGCGGGGAGGGGACGGTATTCGTTCGCCATCCGGGACTTATGAACACGCTACTCATTCGTCCAACCGAGTGGCAAATGCCTTGTCAAAACCGCGTGGTAGCATTTAAACACCATGCGTCTGGTAATGACACATCGATCCGCAAGGGTATAATTAGAAAACAAAAGAAGACAGATTCAGTGTGCAGTGGACCGTGAGCGTGCGTACGAGATGCACGTGTATGCATATATACGAGCACATGCATTTACACAGTGATATATATGTACACACATACGTACATACTGTACATACATATATTATATACAGTATATACATACACACTGTATATATATTATATATATATATATATATATATATAAAATTTAAGATGCATGTATGCATATATTATAAGCACATACATATATGAAGTATTAATATATATATCTATATATATATATATATATATGTATTATATATATATACACACACACACACACATACATATACACACATATACATATATATATATATATATATATAATATATATATATATATATATATATATATATATATATATATATAATGTAATGTTGTATGCATATATGCACATACATATATGCAGTATGTATATATATATATATATATATATATATATATATATATATATAGATATATATAAACATACACACACACATATATAATATATATACTGTATATATTTATATATATAGATACACACACATATATACTGTATATATTTACATAAATATATTTTCAAATTAAAAAATAGATGGCTATATCAGAATAAAAACGCATCTAAATAAAAATAAACTTTCCATACAAGAAACACGTCCAATAGTCATCTCTAGTCACCTTCCTCTCCCCACTGGAGAAAATGAGACAAGGACCCCATAAACACAATGGGAGCTATCCGATGCTTTAGAATCTATTTCCCATTACTGTGGAAAGATAGACACTGAAAAAAAAAAAATTGAGGATAAAGTAGAAAACAATCATTCATATGCAAACGAAGGTCACATTGTTCTTGACTCTGCATTTGTATACATAATGTATGCATAGGTTCCTGTGTATCTGACGATCAAGTTTTTGGAGATACGAATCCACAGTTATGTATGGGTACATAAATATTTAAAAAATAAACCTAATAAATAAGTTTTGCTGATACTTGTTATATCTTAAATAACATGCAAGTACATATATATGCATACGTACGTACATATACATACATACTCAAAAACAAACGCATACACATTCACATAATATATATACATATATACATTGTAATATATATATATTATATATATATATATATATATATATATATATATATATATATATATATATATATATATATATATATATATATACAGTATATGACTTACTTTATCAAATTTTAACTGTCATCAACGACTAAAAGTTTACAAGTTTCTTTTCCAACAGATTCTAATTTACATCCATTCTTTATCGAATGCTTTGCTTCGACTTAATAAGCAATAATACTCAAGTTAAAAGTCCCTTTTCAGTCATGTAAGTTGAGCTCCTTCGTCTCCTCTTAAGTTTTCCATCCATTCTTCCATTTCCTAACCTGCCCCCAACCCATTTCTCTCTCTCTCTCTCTCTCTCTCTCTCTCTCTCTCTCTCAAGTTGGCCATCCGGATCGTCAGCTGTCAAAAGATTTTTTCCTTATTTTCCGGCAATCTGAGTTCTGAGTGGCAGGAGAAAAATTGGAAACATTTTCAAACTTCGGAAAGGAGGTTTTATTTTCCGCTGTTTAGAAAATCCGAATTTGATGGGCCATTGTTTGTGTCCATCATCGTCCGGTCGCCTTCCGCTCTCTCTCTCTCTCTCTCTCTCTCTCTCTCTCTCTCTCTCTCTCTCTCTCTCTCTCTCTCTCTATTATTTCAGTACTATTACCTTTGGTCGTACAGCAAAAGCAAGTCACTTATTTTTACTCTCTCTCTCTCTCTCTCTCTCTCTCTCTCGAGAAAGAGAGAGAGAGCAGTTCAAATTAATTAAAACAGCAACTGACCTTTTGGCTGTAAAAGGTTTGTGATTAATAAGCATTATTATACAAGAAAACTGTAGTACACCAAGATTTTTTTAGGTGGAAAAATTAAAAATGTACTTTAATTATATATATTTAATTTATAAAAGCAGAAGTAGATCTCATAACACAATGAAATGAAAAACTACTGATTTTGAGGAGAGAAAAGGCTGTTAAACTAGTATTACCCCAGTTTACCTAACTTTATGTAAATCACCGCCACAAACGTATGCATAAATAAGCCATATTTATTTGAAGTCAGTGACCGCGGTAAAATATTTACAATCGCAAAAAGAATATTACAGGTTCCCTAATTTCACTTCTTTTGAGATGCAACTTTTAAAAGTAAAATAGAAGACTTCGACTCCTTTTCTTTTCTAATCCAAATATAAAATAAAGGTCTAGTTCTAATCAAGATTCACATCTTCGAAAAATCTAACGATTAAACGCCCGTTCATCAAAAGGAGTCAAATTAACCTATCGTAAAAAGGACGCAAAACTATTCTGCACTCGACTGTCGTATTATACAGACGATGGGACGGGAAACCCAATGTCCTTATTTATGTTTGATCTGAGACTAGGGGGGAAGGAGAGGGAGCCTACAATAATTAATTGCTGCACTTATTGAAAGATGGAATATACACTCAAAATAATAAAAATAATAATAATAATAATAATAATAATAATAATAATAGAGAGAGAGAGAGAGAGAGAGAGAGAGAGAGAGAGAGAGAGAGAGAGAGAGAGAGAGCACGTCAAATAAATGAGTCTTACCCTTCTTAAAAGATGGACGTTAAGAGGACTGAGTGAAATAATGAGAGAGAGAGAGAGAGAGAGAGAGAGAGAGAGAGTACCTAAAATAACTGATTGTTGCTCTTCTTAGGAAACTGAAGTTAAGAGAGAGAGAGAGAGAGAGAGAGAGAGAGAGAGAGAGAGAGAGAGAGAGAGAGAGCTCTGACATGCGCATATCCGGAATGATAATGTGCATTGTGGAGTGTCATTCCTGTCATAAGAGTAATTATTTATCGATTGTGGAAATACACAAACAACATCGGTTACTTCATCTTTCCGTGGTTTGAGAAGACAATTATGAGCTAAATCGCCTGATCAACAGATAAATACATTAATCGGAGGACTGAAATAGTTAATCAATAAGGTAATTAAATGAAGAATAGAATTATCTTCAACCATCGCACGAGAATGTCGATATTCGTTTAGATAATGATAATATCTGGATGTTAGAGGGGAGGGGGTGGGGGAGGACATCGTGAGTAGGAGTGGGGGGTGGGCGGTGTGTGAGATAGGAACATGATACCGTAAGAAATTCTATTTGAGAAATTTGGATTTGTACGTTCAATGATTTTGAATAATTTCGTAATTTGTAAAAAAAAAAAAAAAAAAAAAAAAAAAGCTTTATCTCAACAAACAGGTGAATATTAGTCGCCCTTGTTTTTGAAGAAGTCTGAGTAACTGCCTTTTTGGTAGCGTTTAGAATATTGTCCTGAGTTTTAATAAACACCAAGGTACAATCTCCAAGCAATGGGTTTCCAATACTGATACTTATATGTAAAAATATTACTCTCTTAAAAATACTATTTTACTCTAGTCTGGCAAGCTGTCTTATGGTACAACGCAAGCATATTTCGCTGTTGTGTGAAAGAAAGAAACACGTTTCTTACGTTTTCTTCATATCATGAGTTTTCCTTTAAAAGCTAAAAGTAAATCGTTCAGTGTTAGACCTGTTGCTGCCCTGGGAGGTGATGGAAGCGAGCTATATTCAAAATGTTCCAGAACCAAAATTGGCACTTGTTTGCGAGCGCACATTCTATTATTTTTTATTACATGCAATAATATTTACTCTTATTTTTATCATATTTTCTCCAATTTCATAAACAATTATTCTAATCTGTAGAGGCTTTTACAGCGAGTACACAATTTATTATTATAATTGATAATTTTTACTTTTATTTTTTATCATATTTCCTCTTTTTTTTATCATATTTCGTAAAGAACTATTCTAATCTGTAGAAGCTTCTACAACGGATACACATGTTAATTTTTCTTATCATCATCAATAATTTTTACTCTGTTTTTAAAATCACATTTTCCCCTATCTCATAAATAGGTATTCTAATTCATGGAATTAGAATACCTATTGCAGGTTCGTGGTCATATAAATTGTGACCTGTTCACAATGCCATCATCATCAGAAATATGACGAACTAGACGCGAAGTAGCGTCCTTTGCAAATCGTCACACGCTTGAAGGGAGAACTACTGCAAGCGGCATAATCCGGAGTCCAGTGTCCGCCCTTTTGAATTGCAAAAGAGCAGTTTTATTGCAGAATGTGACGCTGCATCCCTCACAATGCAAAGTTGTTAATTCGCGCTGGTAGGCAATTTAGCCACCTGATATGAAGCGTCATTTGCATGATGCCTTCATAAAGCACAGATATGAATGAGGTACAAATTGCAAGCCTTTAGATTCGCCAGTCTTTTTTTCGGACGCCATTCCACTACTCATAAACAATGCGGCCGTTTGATGAATGAAAATATTCTACCTATTTTTCTGCACATGGGTTCATTTGGAAGCTTGCTTATAAAGTTATGGGACTTTTTGGTTTTATTCCAAATAGTGCACGTGATTCTAAATAGCATAAATAGTAACGAAAAATATTGTATGAAGAGCCCATTTTACAAAACAATTAGGCCGAAACAGCTGAGACATATCTAACTCAATGATTGCTTTCACTAAACGGGGCGTCGCTTAACCCTTTCGGATTTCAAGGATGCGAGTGTACATCATCGCTTTTCTAATGTCTAAGGTTGCCCCTGGTTCACAAGAAATTTAGCAAGGAGCCACCCTAGGTCACACCTGGGTCCCTGAATCCCCCAGGTGACCCCTGTTAGAGACCCATTTTGTAAAGTACCTCTTAGCTTTTCTGGATAGCATAAGAAGAGGAACCCTCTACTAGACTGGGGGCCCAAGGCTTCCTCCAAAATCCCCATAGATTATTTCAGATGTTTAACTTGATTTGATCTGATACTGCAAAAACACAACAAACATAATGCTACTTTGCAATTCCTCAAAGGCTCTGGGCCAAATCAAATCTGTCTGTGGGCCATCTGGGATCTCTTTGCCCTTCAGTTTCTACGAGGTAACGAAACAGCTGGCGGAATGGATCAACTGTATTCACAGAATCTCCAGAAATAAGCGCCGAGTTGTGTGCCCTTATTAAGTACTATGTAAGATCAAAGTCCTTTTTACAGACACTCTTCCGGTGTTTCCAGCGGGAGACTAGGGGTCACTGCTGGGCAGAGGGGCCCTCTTTTAGTGCGTCTCATGACAGCCCAGAGGACACTGTTCTGCAGTGCTGCCCTAAAATGTAAGACTGCAGTATCTGCAAAAATACAAAACTGAGAAAATTGGGAGATACTCCCTTGCCTTACTACTGATTTTACAGATACTGCAAATGGGACCCCCTAAATACTCGTGGAATGCATTTAAGAATCATTCTGAAACTGCAGTTACTTGTGTATTAGTGTTTAACGAGCCCAACAGGTGGCATAACTCAATTTCGAAAATTTGGAGATACTGCAGTTTTCCATTTTAGGGCAGAATGGGTCTGTTCCCATACTTAGATACGGAATCCCGAGACCCAAGTTTGACTGAGGGACAATCGTCTAGACTAGAGCTTCCCACAGAAGCGAGGGGAATCCAAAAAGGACTGATAATATTTATCAGATCATAATTTATGCTCAGTTGAAAATAAATAAATAAACAATAAAATAAACAAAGCTGCAATAAAACACGATATTCCACCAAAAAATACATATAATTGCAATTTAAACTTAAATGTGAATTAAAAGTAAATTGTAGTTTTCTATATCTCACCCCCTACACTTCTATACCATGGAAACTATCTGTTAGGTTCATTTAAAAACTAAGACACAAACATTTGATAAAAAAAAATGTTTCAGAATATTTCCATCCTTCATTACAAAAGGAAAACCAGCTGTGAGGCGTTTTACACACTTTATTTGACCAACTAATCCTAAATGCAATATAACCCAAATCCCTGATACTGGGGAAAGAGATATACACTAAGTCGTTTCACTTATCCTGACTTCCTTTACATATTTTATTTGACCAACTAATCCTAAATGCAATGTAATCCAAATCCCTGATACTTGGAAAAGAGATATAAGTCGTTTTACTTATCCTGACATAATTTATATATCTTATTTGGTCAACTTATCCTAAATGCAATATAATCCAAATCCCTGATACTGGGGAAAGAGATATGAGTCGTTTTACTGATCCTGATTTCCTTGACGTATTTCATTTAACCAACTAATTCCAAACGCAATATAACCCAAATCCCTGATACTGGGGGAAGACGCTTGCTGCGAAGCAACGGCTAAGGAAGATTAGAAGATCACAGATATACCCCAGCCTGCCGAAGAGTGAAACTGGGGGAATCTCAATTAGGCAAACAGATCTCCAGGGGGAAAATTATGACCAGGCTGTGACCACAACAGATTACGGCGGGTTGTTCGTCGCGATGCGTGACCTCGTTTCCCTTGATCGAAAAAGGAAGATCAAAGATTTCTTTAAAGAAATAGAGATTTTTTTTTTCCTTTCAGTGGAAGACAGATACGACCGTCTCTTAATGAACTTATTTTCATTCTGTTTTCGTTTTGCGTACGGTCAAGAAATGCCTTCATTATAGCTTAACTTTATTATTATTATTATTATTATTATTATTATTATTATTATTATTATTATTATTATTATTATTATTATTTATTATTATTATTATTAATTTCTAACTCACTTTTATTACACATTTGACTGATTGTCTGTTTATTATTATTATTATTATTATTATTATTATTATTATTATTATTATTATTATTATTATTTCAACGTCGTTTCTTATCAAACGCCTTCCCTAAACACTGATTACCATGTAATCTCCACAATTTTAAATCGCAAACCCTAAACTTGAATGTACAATTAACAATCTCAAAATGTATTTTCCTTCAATATGTTGCATCTCAAAGATGTTGGAAATCCTGTACTTTCAATCTTTTCCATTTCTTCCCTTTTGCATCCATTTTCTCCCATCCAGCCGCTTCCCTTATTTCATCCATATATTTCTGCCTCTCAACTTCATCCAACAACTCCTCAAGACGAACACCCAAATCTGAAGGTGTCAGGACCCAGGACCCAATAAGTGCCCTGGAAGTTGTCTTCTACTGGTAGTAGAATAGAACAGAACAGAATATATAACTGAAGCCAAATGCCATGCGCTGGGGACCTATGAGGTCATTCAACGCTGAGAGGGTAATTGAGAGTAGAAAGGTCTGAAAGGTGTAACAAGAGCAAAACCTTGCAGTTGCATTTTGAAACAATTGTTAGAGAGGGTGGAAAATAAGATGGAAGAGAGAGAATATGAGCAGAGGTACAGTAAAAGGAATGAAAGGAGTTGCAGCTAGGTCCAAAGGGACGCTACAAAGAACCTTAAGTAATGCCTACAGTGCACCGCATGAGGTGCACTGACGGTACCACCCCCTACGGTGATCCCTACTGATAGTGACTCACGATTACGCAAGGAAAATAAAATCACCTTTTAATACGTACATTGTATCAAGCGATCGTGTACCGTCTGATTGTGAAAGTTACATGGTACAGTAAATGCAGAAATAAAATGGTACCTTGTACGGAACAAACGCACGCCATCGCATCTACATCAAGCTAAAAATCGCATGTAATTCATAACTAAGTCCTGATTAGTTCCTAGTAAATAGTTATGTAACTAATTAGCAAAACAATTTGTCCAACTAGCATTTCTCTTATTTCCCATGAAAAAGTTTCAGGAAATCAGAAAATTTTTATATTACATATTTTACTCAAAATTTTTTCAATACATAATTGTAGATTATGCTTTATCCCTTTGCCTATGATATTGAAATATTAAATGAAACTCAGACAGGGAAAAAAGTTAACCATAAAAATAATTATATTTTTTTATAAATATTAAAAACATAAATCGCCAAAATTTCGCATAATGATAACTAAATAACCACACAATATAGACTCATTCCAAAATGTAAACAAAACAATATTATATTGTTTTGTTTACATTTCGAAATAAGTCTATATTGTATGGTTATTTGTTATAACGAAGGGAAATTTTGGCGATTTAGGTTCATCACGCTCATGAAAAAAAACTTAAATTATTATTTTTATTACACGCGAGGAAATATTACACAAAAAAATGACAAAACATTATACTCCGAATGAACAGGAAAACGCAAACGAACTGCATTAGTATTTATAACAATTACTACCATTAAAACAACAGCTGTCGCCGGCTATTACAGCCGACGCCTCCTGACCGATTACCAGAATAATTAGGCAGTTAATGCAAATGGCGCACCAGGCCTTTTAAAGAGATTTATAATTAATCGCCCGATGAAGACAGTTAATAAATTAAATTCATTAACGTGCGGTAATACAATCAGGTCACTGACAGACTAATCAGTTAATAAGCGAAATTAGCATAATCAACACGGACATTTTATAAATACATGTTCTATTATTTACTTGTGGGCTCAAGTAGGAACTGGAGATCTTATTTTTTTTTTAGAATGGAAGATTTATACGCATATGCGCAAGCGCAGAGCTACTGCGCCATTATAAAAATAACGCGGACCTGATAAACTTTTATACTTGATAAAAACGAACTTTATCTCTGCAATAAAAACTCTAAAACTTTTGTTACTGACTTCCCAAATAAAAACTGCAAAACAACTGTTATTGACTTCTGCAGTAAACAAGTAAAAAATGCGTCGAAGTTTCTTCGGCGCAATCGAGTTTTCTGTACAGCCGCTGCAGCGTATAATCAAGGCCACCGAAAACGAGCTATCTTTCGGTGTTCTCGCTATAATGCTGTATGAGCCGCGGCCTATGAAACTTTAACCACGGTCCGGTGGTGGCCTATCTTATATTGTTGCCAGAAGTACTATTAAGGCTAACTTTAACCTTACATAAAATAAAAACTACCGAGGCTAGAGGGCTGCAATTTGCTAAGTTTGATGATTGGAAGGTGGATGATCAACATACGAATTTGCAGCCCTCTAGCCGCAGTAGTTTTTAAGATCTGAGGGCGGACAGAAAATGTGCAGACAGAAAAAAATGGGGACGAACAGACAAAGCCGGCACAATAGTTTTATTTTCAGAAAACTAAAACTACAAAGTCTAACTTTAGGAATATCAATGGTCATTGTTTTTCTATTCGTGCAAGTGGCTAAAACAACACCAGAAACAACATCCTGAATTAAACACTGTAATATTAAGAGACGAAATTTCCAAAAAATATCGTTGTGGAATCAGCTGACTCCTATTACCAATTAATTAATAATAATAATTATGAAACAACTCCTATCAGTTATTTAATAATAACAAAATATTTATAAAAACAATCTCAGGAACACATCAACAACAATCCATGTATTTTAAAGTCAAGAAATGGTCTCCTTTTGGATACTCCTTAAAACGACGATCAAATCAATTCACTTATGACAATCACAGTCGCCACGGCCACTGAGCACTTCGGGTACCGTTGACTCCAAACCACAAGTGGCGGCCTCGAAAACCATTAATTATTGCCAGATTATGAAACCTGGTTTGGCAGAAGCTGTTATCCAATATGATTCATCCGCACATGCAATTCACTTACTATCAATCGGGCTACCCTCTCTCTCTCTCTCTCTCTCTCTCTCTCTCTCTCTCTCTCTCTCTCGCGAGTCATCGCCGCCTTCAGAGCTCATTCATCCACCTGACTGACGTACAACAGCTAATGATACTCAGTGATTAATCAGTTATATGCAATATCTGGATTAATCGCTTGTCGCCGAATCCGCTCTGGGAAGACGGAGGCTACCCCAGCAATAACGTGTCCCTTGCACGGAGAGAGAGAGAGAGAGAGAGAGAGAGAGAGAGAGAGAGAGAGAGAGAGAGCTTGTACTGTCTCTGTTAAAAGGTTTATATCTTTCTTGATTGTAAAATGATTGACTGTTGCTTGTCTTGTAGGGCGAAAGATAATACGACTGAAATAAATGAGAAATAAAGAGAGAGAGAGAGAGAGAGAGAGAGAGAGAGAGAGAGAGAGAGAGAGAGAGAGAGAACGTAAAATAAGGTACTTGCTCTTCTTACAGGACGGAAAATTATAGGAATTAAATAACTGCGAGAGAGAGAGAGAGAGAGAGAGAGAGAGAGAGAGAGAGAGAGAGAGAGAACGTAAAATAAGGTACTTTGCTCTTCTTATAAGACGGAAAATGACAAGAATGAAATAATTGAAAGAGAGAGAGAGAGAGAGAGAGAGAGAGAGAGAGAGATCAACCATAGTGAGCAGACTCTCCACGCTGAAACGTCATCAATGCGAACATTCAAACCGATCTCGCGTATGCGCGACGCCACGTCAATACAACGCCACAAAAGAACGCCACACACACACACACACACACACATACAGCATCGACGGCTCAATTAAACGCACCCCGGGTGGTAATTATTTTCAAACGCACTAATTTAATATTCATGATTTTCCGATCGGCAGCCTCTCTCTCTCTCTCTCTCTCTCTCTCTCTGTCGTAATTAGCTCGGCGAGGAAGAATAATTATCGAAATTATTTCTTGCTTTTTGTTTGTTTATTGTGATCGTCGGTGATGTGGAGAGTGTGCATAGAGAGAATATATCTCTCATTGGTAAACATCTCTCTCGATGGTCTCTCATTCATGTCTTTTATTACAACTGAACCAGAGAGAAATATAATGCTGCTCATTTTAACAGAACTTAATTGATGAAATTTATATTTGTTACACGGTAGGACTTAACTAACAAACTGCAATGGCGTTTACTTAGTTATTTTGCTTGCAAGGTTATCTATTCCGTTTCTTTTTATTATTATTATTATTATTATTATTATTATTATTATTATTATTATTATCATTATTATTATTATTATTATAGTTCATTCAATATTATTATTATTATTTATTTTAGTTATTATTATTATTATTATTATTATTATTATTATTATTATTATTATTATGTGTTATTATTATTATTATTCAGCTTGAACCCATGGCTGCTGTCTCCCTACCCTCCAGATCAACTACCTACCCCACCCCAACCCGGGGAGGACAAACAGGTTTACATGAGGAGGGTCGATGTCTCCCTCTACCCTCCCGATCCCCTACCTACCCCACCCCAACCCGGGGAAGACAAACAGGTTTGCAGAAGGAGGGTCCATGTCTCCCCTACCCTCCCGTTCCCCTACCTAACCCGCCCCACCCGGGGAGGACAAACAGGTTTGCAGGAGAGTCGATGTATCCCCTACCTACCCCGCCCCCACCCGGGGAGGACAAACTGGTTTGTTGGAGGAGGGGTCGATGTCTCCCCTACCCTCCCATTCCCCTACCCACCCCACCCCCAAACCGGGGCGGACAAACCGGTTTGCAGGGGGGTGGGTGGCTGTATCATGTCTCTCCTACTGTCACCCGTGGGAGGACAAACAAGATCAGATCCTCTCGGATTTTATTTTAGATTATTATTATTATTATTATTATTATTATTATTATTATTATTATTATTATTATTATTATTATTATTATTATTATTATAAAGTGAACAAGTTACATAAAACACTTCTGTGAAAAATATACCAGAATACTCATCAAGCAAAGGAAGAGGAAAAAGGGCAAAGATAAGCGTAATAAAATACAGAAGATAACGAAAAGCAACAAAAAATAAACAACCACCAACATATTACATATTTTATGGAGGTCAAAAACAGGATCTGCTGGGAAAGTAATAATCTTCAGACTTGTGGTGGTAGGCCACTTAATGCCAAGGACACTCGCCTTGAAGGAACGTTAAGGAAGTGTAACACAGAGAGAGAGAGAGAGAGAGAGAGAGAGAGAGAGAGAGAGAGAGAGAGATATGTGAAATAAGTGACTGTTCTTCTTATCAGACGAAAGATAATAGGACTGAAATAATTGAGAGAGAGAGAGAGAGAGAGAGAGAGAGAGAGAGAGAGAGAGAGAGAGAGAGAGAGAGAGAGAGAGAGAGAATGTAAAATAAGTGACTGTTGCTTTTCTTATTCAAAGATAACAGGATTGAAGTATTGTGAGAGAGAGAGAGAGAGAGAGAGAGAGAGAGAAGAGAGAGACTGAAATAACTGACTGTTGCTTTTCTTATACGACGAAAAGATGAGAGGACTGAGAGAGAGAGAGAGAGAGAGAGAGAGAGAGAGAGTTACAAGGATTAGGATGTTTCAAAAGCATAATTATTAGTTCATCAGAGGAGACATCATGCGCTCACTCATCTCTAGGAGCAGGTTTTACCATTCGCTCACAGTGTTCTAACGATTTTGTCTAGCTTTCTTTTAAACTCTTCCACCCTGTTGCTGTTGACAACTTCTGGTGGCAGTTTATCCCATGTGTCACAAATCTTGTATGTAAAGAAGTTCCCTACAATGAGGCGTGTTGTATCTCTTCAGTTCTAGTTTCCATCCATTATTTCTTCTCTGGTTTTCGTTTAATGTGAAGAGGTTACTGTCTACCTTTGTTATGCCTTTCAGTACTTTGAATGCTTTTTATTAGTTGTCCTCGCAATCGTAGTGTTTCTGAGCCATACATGTTCAGGCTCTCTAATCGTCTTTGGTAACCTATTTGCCTGATGGATGGAATTAACTTTGTGGCTCTTGCTTGTACCCCTGCGAATTTATTTATGTCTTTTCTTGGTGTTGGTGACCAAAACTGTACTGCATATTCAAGATGAGCTCTAACTACTAATGTGTAGCGCTGAAGCACCGTTTCCTTGCTTCTGTATTTGAACTGATTCTTCATGTATCCCACCCGTTTCTGTGCCTTCTTTTCAGGATTTTAAGTCCTTGGTAATAATGACTCAGATGTCCTCTTCTTGTTCTACAATATTTATGACATTCCCAAACAGCACGAGAGTTGTTTGTTCCTATTTGTAACACTTTACACTTACCCAAGTTAAAGGCATTTGCCATCTTTTAGACCACTCCCGTTGGCTGGATCATCAAAGGTCGGTTTAATAATATTCAAACGTATTTTCTACATATGCATATTCACAGAGGACGCTCGATCCGTATATACATACTTAAATAACAATATACGAGTGTGTATACAATACAATACACACAGGAAGCCTCAGTGCGTGAATAATCGAGGTACAGTCGCTGAATTAATCTGAAGCTTCGCTCAGTGGCATAAGCTACTTAAACCTAAACACTCCCAAAAGCTATTCATTTCTAAATAATGCCCAAAAACCTAATTACTATGTACTGTACACATACCCTCGTAAACGCACACGTACGCACACTGTATATCTATGTATGGATGCATACATACATATACTCGTATATATATATATATATATATATATATATATATATATATATATATATATATATATATATATGTATATATACTATATATGTATATTATATATGAAATAGATAATATGAACTAATAACAAGTTGCCATAATAATACAGAGAAAGGTTAGACGGACTTCCTCCTCGGAAGATGCGTCATTTGGTTAGAAGGGCGACAAGTGAAATTAAAATAATAATAATAATAATAATAATAATAATAATAATAATAATAATACACTGACAGGGCTCAAAAAATATATTGGCGTTTAAGTGTGATCTGGTCATGCACAGAAAATGGGAAAGTGAGAAGTCTCATATGAACGGAAAGCTCGGCACCTTTGAATAACTCTATAATTCTACACGGTGGTTTGGTCATGTATGAAGAACGGAAGAAATAGTAATTTTGATGACCATGGGTATGAGTCATTCATGGAGGTTTGTCAATCTTCATTGATGTGTGTGTGCATTCTTAATTCTGGTGGTCAGAAAATCTAAACCAAGTTACATTAATAATAGTTTGATAATTCACAGGCCAGTGATAAGACATATCCATATAGGTAAGGGTTTTCCATCAAATGTTCGTTATAATAAATTTAAAGCAATCTCTATACAATTAATGATCCTTAAGTTTCGTTTCAATTGTATTACGCATCAAAGGAAAAATTGAATATGATAACATAAAATATTTGCCTGGGCACCCAAAGAATCCTCAACATTAGTATTAGTCTGGTCGAAAATACAAATTAGAGATACAACAGATTTTGTTGTAATATACAAGAATTCCATCAAATGCTAACAAAAGATTTCGATGGTCATATCTCGTCTATTTCACAATGCAGATTACATAAACCAGCAAACTGGATATCTTAACAAGAGAACTTATGGATCTTGTTCATGAACAGATGATCAGTTCATATATATATATATATATATATATATATATATATATATATATATATATATATATATATATATATATATATATATATATATATATATATATGTATATATATATATATATAGACACAGACAGATCCATGCAACGCTCAATAGCGATACTAGTCCATAAAGCTTTATGCTAATGCTTCCTCATCAAATCAGAATTTAGACCCCCCCGCCCTCTCTCTCTCTCTCTCTCTCTCTCTCTCTCTCTCTCTCTGTCGACCCAAAAGCGATTAAATGATCTTATCGTTTTGATTACCTCGGCTCCGCGTCACGGCTCTCAAAGCTCATTCACTTGACTGATGTAATGATAGTTGGTGACGGCGGACGATGATCAATGAGGCGGACGCCATGCTTGAATTAATTGGCAGTTACGCAATCCGGGAATGCTAAATTTACTCTCATACACGATACGCTGTTTTTAACACGCGGAGGCCGAAGGGGCTGGAAATCGGGGCGGACACGACCCTTCACAATCCAGTTTACGTGTGAATCTGTTTAGGCATCATATAAGACCTGATTGGCAGATTAGTGGTAATTTCATAATCTTCTCATTTTTAGTTTTCTGAAAGGAAAACTATTGTGCCGGCTTTGTCTGTCCGTCCACACTTTTTTCTGTCCGCACTTTTTCTGTTCACCCTCAAATCTTAAAAACTACTGACGCTAAAGGACTGCAAATTGGTATATTGATCATCCACCCTCCACTCATCAAACGTACCAAATTGCAGCCCTCTAGCCTCAGTAGTTTTTATTTTGTGTAAGGTTAAAGTTAGCCACAATCGTGCGTCTTGCAACGATATAGGCATGCCATCAGACGGGCCGTGGTTAAAGTTTCAACGGCCGCGACTCATACAGCATTATACCGAGACCACCGAAAGATAGATCTATTTTCGGTTGCCTTGGTTATACGCTGTAAGTTTCGGCTGTACAGAAAACTCAACTGCGCTGAAGAAACTTCGGCGCATTTTTTACTTGTTTTTAAGCGAAGGCAAATATTGACCTCAATTCACTTCCCTTATTAAGCCAAGCCTTACAGAAATAAGAGGATGAGAAGAAGTGTGGATCTCAGTCTCAATGGAAGAGATTTATTCTATTATAACAATAGGGAATTTGATAGAAATCATGACAATATATATACATACATATATATACATACATACATACATACATATATATATATACATATATATATATATATATATATACATATATATATATATATATATATATATATATATATATATATATATATATATATATATACATTAATCGACTAAGGTTGAACGCTGTAGATTTTCATTTTTGCTCATTTCATCTAGGCACATTGTTGTAAATATACTTACAAATATTTTGAACAATTTACCAATATTTAATACCCGAAAATATGGGCTCATTTTACCTTCATCATTAAAGATCTTGATTGTAATAATAATAATAATAATAATAATAATAATAATAATAATAATAATAATAATAATCTGGTTAAGATAAAAATGCAAATTCTTCATTAATACCTACAGAAAAGTCAGTCACCTGGCTGGGTACCCTTGAATGAGATTTCATTCAGTTTCATCGAATTGATTTTCACGAAGATCTATTTGGTGACAGACAGGCAATTATTATTATTATTATTATTATTATTATTATTATTATTATTATTATTATTATTATTATTATTATTATTATTTGGTTATTATTATTATTATTATTATTATTATTATTATTATTTCAGTCAATGAAACCTATTCACATGGAACAAGCACAGCAAAGGGGCCACTGACTTGGAATTCAAGCTTCCAAAGAATGTTGGTTTCAACCTCCCACCGCAGCAGACCCCACACTGCAGCAGTAACTGATCATGACACAGAGCCAGTGATTTTTTCATCGCCCTGGGGGATACGCGAACCCGCGACATCTGAGTGGCACGCCACGACACTAGACCACTATACCAGCGGACCAGCTGACCGAACCGAACCACATTAAATCCTTGGCGATGAAAAAAAGTAAATATTTGAAAATATTTATCGATTATTGAAATTGGCATTTCTTTAAAGTGACTTTATTTGATGGAACAACTTACAATGGCAGTCGTTACTCATTATATGTGGCGAGAAATCATTACAAGAGAAAAGAAGAGAAGATTCAACTGTAAATCGTTTGTTCTTCTCTTCGTCTAAAGTTACGGTTATTCTGATATTTATTCGTTATGGAAATGACAAAGAAGGACAACATAAAGTTACTTTGATGTTAATGCTGCCTCTCAGGCATTAACTAAGAGGGATCATGTTAACGTCTGAAGGATGAAGATGAATAATGAAGCACGTTATATTTTGCCACAAGCTTTTGTTGCGTTTCTGATAAACGTTGTTGGAATAAGGAATGGAACATAGAATTTAGGCCACGGGCCAAGCTCTGGGACCTACGAGGTCATTCAGCGCTGAAATGGAAACTGAGAGTAAAAACAATTTAAAGTCGTAACAGCAGGAAAGCCTCGCAGTTGCACTATGAAACAAGTGTTAGGAGAGGGTGGACAGCAAAATGGAAGAGAGAATATGAACGGAGGTACAGCAGAAGGACTGAAAGGGGTTGCAGCTAGGGGCCGAAGGGACGCTGCAAAGAACCTTAAGTAACGCCGACAGTGCACCGCCAAGGTGCGCTGACGGCACTACCCGACTACCGGGGACAAACGTTGTTGAAACTCCTGTAACCTGACCTTGCCCGAAGTTGAAAAATTATCCTAAAGAATATTAACCATTTTTCTCGTTCTCTTGCATTCGAATAACATAATTGAATTTAAACCCTTGGCCGTATTCCACGTTCCAGTTTCTCATCACTTTTTGTCACTCGCATGAATGACATATTTCCAATGGATTACAAGGATTTTGATTTAAATAAGAAATGCGTCTGACCCAATTGTTTTGGTTTTTACGTTGATTATTTTTTTTTATTGACTTTCATGGCTTCACGACTCGCAAACCTATCTCCCTTAATGAAACAACTGGTTCTGTTCTGTCTGGATAAGTATATTAAAGTGACATAAACATTTCCTCACATACACGCACATATATGTACACAGCATATATATATATATATATATATATATATATATATATATATATATATATATATATATATGTGTGTGTGTGTGTATACTATATATACTGTACACATACACACACACACATATATATATATAAAATATACTGTATATACATGTACTCGTATATATACAGTATATTACATATACATACACATACACACACATACATCCCATCAATGAAAACCAAACAAACAAAAACGCTAGTCGAGCAACAACTAATTACACGCCCCCTGAAGGGATACCAACACTTCTTTCAATAAAGATGAAAAAGATCCCCCGAGGGGGGAGGAGAGCCTCCTCCGCACATTTCGCCGGCCGGCCCGATCAGACATGCAGGATGAGTTCGAAGCCAAACAAGACGCCCAAAGAAAACTCCCGGAATCAGGTGGTACAATGGAAGACTGTTCCAGAAGATGTTTGAGCTCATTTCTTTCGATGGTGTTTGACCTGGTATGCCTTCCATCCCTCCTTCCTTCCTTTTTGCTTCTTCAGAGAGAGAGAGAGAGAGAGAGAGAGAGAGAGAGAGAGAGAGAGAGAGAGAGAGAGAGATCTTACTCATGATCTGATCTTACAGTTCGTGCGGGTTGCCCCAGGAGGTCCCTCAGTGTGAGGCACCTCTGATGTCTACCAGAGAATTGCTGATGCATCTTCCGGTATATTTTGCATCTTCCAATCTTGGATGGTCTGGGATGCAGCTTAGAGGGAGAGGTAGAGAGGTAGTCTGAATGATGTAGAGCCTCGGAGGAGAGGTTGTTGAGGGGTGAGGTTTTTATAGATGTACAAAGGGTTAACTGACTTTTGATGATGATCTTGACTCGTAATGGCTCCGTCGCTTACGTCACAATTTCTTTCTCTCTTTCTTTCTCTCTCTCTCCTTTCTTTTTTTTTCTTTATTCTTTACTGAAAAAGGCCATATACTTCCAATTGTTGTAGAAATGTCTTGGTTACGAAATCTCTATCTGATCAAGTTGTCTTTAAATTTTCAGACTGAACTTTCAAGTACAGCAAATGAAAACGAGATTATATACACTCGTACACACTCAGTGTTTATCTCAAAAGAGATGCTGATTTTGTTTTTATTCTTAATCAGGTCGGCAACGTGACCTCGTTCTGATGCTCTGGATGCGAGTTCGAATTTTGCTACGGGCATCAGAATTACCTTTATAAACTTGCATTTGGATCCAAGGTTTTGTAGTGACAAGCGTATTCAGAAAGGTTAAGCGTATTCGAAAAGTTAAGAGGGCTTGCGGTTATAACAATTGCACACATCCGGTAAAAAGTGACCAGTAGATTCTATATATATATATATATATATATATATATATATATATATATATATATATATATATATATATATATATACACGACTGAAGGATCAAGAACACTATAAGTATCATAAGAGAAAAATAAATAAATGAGGCAATATAACAAAAGAATGAATAAAAATGCTTTACAAGCGGTCGCCCCCCCCAAAAAAAAACATGGACTAGTCGAAATCGTTAACATACGACAGTATTTGATAAGATGAATTATCACAGTTTCTAATCAAAATAACACATCGACCTGTTGTATCGATGTGCAGGCGTGAATGCTGCTATCGGGTTCAGCTTAGAAAGCGACTAATCTCTGGAACAGAACAAATAAACTGATCCTCATTCAAAAGATCAACATTTAGTCTGTAGATTAAGACGGTAAATAAACTGGATTCATAAACACTTGGTCGTATTATCCTCTATTAAGCGGGATAATCAGTTGATGAAAGCATTTAGCACACTCGATATTTATCATAATTACAAACGGTGCCTATATTGTCAACAATGACGGTTATATAAGAGAGGCCGGAGACAACATGTGCTGACCATCGGGACATTACGTACCGTCCGGTTGTTCAGACAAATAACGTCTCTTCCAGGAAGAAATTGAATGTAAAGGGTAAACAAATCTTTTAGCGATGATGTTGGGCCCATTTCATTAAATATGAATTTACTGTGATTCAGCCGGGTAAAGACGTGTGACACCAACTCGAGAAAATGAGCTCGTGTGATACTGACTCAAGAAAATGTGCTCATGTGAACTAATGCGCAAATATGTGCTCGGATAACACTGAGTGGAGAAAACATGCTCGTGTGAAACTGACGGGAGAATATGTGTTCGGATGACAGTGAATCGAGAAAATATGCTCATGTGACACTGACTGGAGAAAATGTGTTCGTGTGACACTGACGCGAGAAAATGTGCTCATGTGACAATGAGTCAGAAAAAATGTGCTCGTGAGATAATGATGGGAGGAAATGTGCTCATGTGACAATGAAGCTAGAAAATGTGCTCGTGTGACAATGAGTCGAGAAAATGAGTTCGTGTGAACATGAAGCACGTAACTGTGCTCGTGTGACAGACTCAAGAAAATGCGCTCATGCGACAATGACGTGAGAAAACATGATCAAGTGACAATGATGCGAGAAAATGTGCTCGTGCGATACTGACTCCAGACAATGTGGTCGTGTGACTCCTACTTGAAAAAATGTGCTCGTGCGACAATGACACAAGAAAATTTGTTTATGTGACACTGATGCGAGAAAATGAGCTCATGCGACACTGAGTCGAGAAAAAGACCTCCTCATATGACAATGAAGAGCGAAAATGTGCTCGTGTGACACAGGCTCAAGAAAATGTGCTCATACGAACAGGATGCGAGAAAATACGCTCTTGTGATATAGACTCAAAAACATTTTCTCATGTGGCAATAACACGAGAAAATGTGCTCCTGTGCAATTGACACTGACTGCAGAAAATGTGCTCATGTGACCTGACTTGAGAAATGAGCTCGTGCAAACCGTCTTACAATGATTTTCCTTGCGCAATTATTTTCGAACAGAAGCCAATATCAGCACTGTAGTTCTACATACAATAACAAGAGAGGCGCCATTTTTCTTTACAAAAGACGACTCTCGTTTCTTTCTGAAATAACTCGATTTATAAATGGCAGCATTAAAATCCTTGCCAATCTACCATTGTATGTTGAAGATGCACTTTATTTCCAGTTTTGCGAAAGTGTTCACGTATCTGAAATGGCTTTCTTTTCACTGTAATCTCATCAACAATCCAAAGGGTAGCTGAAACACAAGACTCCAATAATTGTGGATCTCATAATAGTTTACTGCTTCTTATATATAATATTGTGTCGTTATCTGCAAGAAATTCCGGATTTGCTACAAACGACTCATACCCGGCACACTGACGCAGGTATGATCTCTGTCTCCATAACTGGCAGTAGGCAGTGACTGCATGCCTGAAAAGCAGCTTTTAGTTTTCTGAAAAGAAAAATATTGTGCCGGCTTTGTCTGTTCGTCCGCAATTTTTTCTGCCCGCCCTCAGATCTTAAAAACTACAGAGAGTAGAGGGCTGAAAATTGGTATTTTGATCATCCACCGTCCAATCATCAAGCATACCAAATTGTAGCCCTCTAGCCTCAGTAATTTTTATTTGATTTAAGGTTAAAGTTAGCCATGATCGTGCTTCTGGCAACGATATAGGATAGACCACCACCGGCCCTTGGTTAAAGTCTCACGGGCCGCGACCCATACAGCATTATACCGAGACCACCGAAAGATAGATATATTTTCGGTGGCCCTGATTATACGCTGTACAGAAAACTCGACTGCGCCGAAGAAACTTTGGCGCAATTTTTTTAACATTAAAATTATGTCAAAAATATCCACTGTCATCACTGTCCTAATCATTTCTTTTAACTTTGTTCCCCTTTTTTGGCTTTAGTGAATGGAACACTAAACAAGTCAAAGTGATGGACCGATTTTCTGGGAAAAGTAAAACCTCACAAAACGAGACGAGTTCGGCGCCGCCTCTTTCTCGACTTGCGACTGCCGTCTCCCCTTCTCCACCTGCTGGTTTATTAGGGAATCTGTAACTTAGAGGAGAGTGTTCCAGAAATTCGGTGATGTCCCTTTCCCGGAATTAGGGGTCCACGCCCCCCTCCTCGTCACCACCACCAAGCTCCCACCCCCTTAACCTATTCCCAGCTGAGTGACTTACTAAGGGATCAAAGTACCTTTCTGAATGGTATGGTAAACTTATGTAAGTGGAGTTTTAATACTGAGGTGAGAAATGTCAAAAGTGGCATTCATCAAAACAAGTGAAAAATGCGCCGAAGTTTCTTCGGCACAATCGAGTTTTTTCTGTACAGCGTGTAAGGCTGTATGAAACTCTCAGCCACGGCCCATGAAACTCTCAGCCGCACCCCATGAAACTTTCAACCACGGCTCGAAGGTGGCCTGTGTTGTTGGCACCGATAGCGGTGTCAGACGCACGATCGTGGATGACTTTAACCTTAAATAACATAAAAAACTACTCAGGCTAGAGGGCTCCAATTTTATATGTTTGATGATTGAAGGTGGATGATCAATATACCAATTTGCAGCCCTCTAGCCTTAGTAGTTTTGACACCTGAGGGAGGACAGGAAACGTGCGGACGGACATCTCGATAATTTTCTTTTACAGAAAACTAAAAACGCGATTGTGTTCTAGTAATGAAAAGTGTCACATTTGACCAATAAATTTACTGTTTCTAGTTATTTCAGCTTCAACGTACTGTTATTAGATCTTGAACGGTGGCTGGATGGTAATAGCTTTTCAGTCTCATTAGTGAGAAAACCTTTAGTATTATTTTCCAGCACATAAAACGTCACCGAATACATAAATGCTGGAAAGCATAACTGAAACTAAAATCAAAATTGTGAGATGGCCTTCTTCTTCTTCTTCTTCTCCATCTATTTAATACCGCTTTCAGAACCTCTGAAGTTCCCTTCATGACCATAAAGACAGACATAAACGGTATGCAAAATCCTTCTCAATCCTTTAAAGCCCTTTCCTGAGTTATAAAGACGGGCATAAACGTTATGACAAGATGAATCCGTCCGAAAATCCATACCTTGAAGCACCCACCATACCCCCACCCCCAACCCCCCCAACCCCAAAAAACAAAAATGCTGAGTTTTGCGAATACCATTTTCCCCGTTGCTTCGCTGCAAAGTTAGCGGCAGAATCATTGCAACAATCAAGACACATTCTTTGACACGTCCTGTGATGGAGCGGTTCGAGGGCGAGTCAGTCTTTCGGCTGGACCGTTTTCTTCTCTTATATATTTCCGGGCGGTAAAACTTTCATGTTTTCTTGGGCGCCGTAACGATTTCGACTTGGGAACTTTCACGTGATTTTTCCAGTTATCTGTAGATGGTCGAGAGTTAAACTTCGGATATAAATGCTGGCGTAATTAATGAAAAAATTGCTCCAGACGTTCACTGCGGATATAAATGGCGGCTAAGTAATTAAAAAAAAAATGCTCGAGAATTTCACTCCGGATATAAATGCTGGCTAATTAAAAAAATGCTCAAGAATTTCACTTCGGATATAAATGCTGACGTTATTAATTTAAAAAATGCTCGAGAATTTCACTTCGGATATCAATGCTGGCGTAATCGATTAAAAAATGCTCGAAAATTTCACTTCCGGATACAAATGCTGGCGTAATCGATGACAAAAATGCTCCAGAATTTCACTTTGGATATCAATGCTGGCGTAATCGATTACAAGAATGCTCCAGAATTTCACTTCGGTTATCCATACTGACGTAATCGACTAAAAAAATGCTAGAGAATTTCACTTCGGATATCAAAGAAAAATGCTTGCTTCACAATTCTACTTTTACACAAGTGCGAAGAATTCTAAAAGGCATTGATCGTCATTACCAAATTCACAATGAAAATTTGAGAGAGAGAGAGAGAGAGAGAGAGAGAGAGAGAGAGAGAGAAATACCAACTGAACAATATCTCCATTTAATGGAAGGCATTAATGGCGCAGACCCACTAAACGCTTAAAACGAAAAGTAGAATGGGAATTGCAATTTATATAGTCTGCCCCACAGAGAGAGAGAGAGAGAGAGAGAGAGAGAGAGAGAGAGAGAGAGAGAGAGAGAGAGAGAGAGAGAGACAAAAACACTGAACGTTACAACCAATAAACCAAAATGGGAATTGTCTAGGGTAAAAGGGGAAGGGACGCAAGAGAGAGAGAGAGAGAGAGAGAGAGAGAGAGAGAGAGAGAGAGAGAGAGAGAGAGAGAGAGAGAGAATTTCAAACCGTGGCATAAAACTCCCAATAAAATGGAATAGTTGGATCTGCTAAGGGAAACCAATAAATCTTTATGACCATCATTAGGACGTGGAGGGAACAGCTCGGCTGGCATTCGGAAATATGAATGGGCGACCGATGTGTTCCACACCATTATGGCTTGTCCAGAGCTTTGTTTCACTTTAATCTCTTTCTCTTTCTCTCCCTTTCTCTCTCTGTCTCTCCCTTTCCCTCTGTGGTATGAATAATCATCGTGCTTGTGGCTGAACTATATTGCTTGGTATATACACCAATTTGTGTCTTGGTTCTACGTGTATTTTGAAATATCCTTACTTTGATGGCAGTCTGTCTGTCTGTCTCTCTGTTGAATCTCACTCATAAAATGTCTTTTGCAATAATTACAGGTTATTTATGAAAACACCGCACAAGTATGTGAATAAATTGACACTTGTCTATAAGCATACCGGGTGTTTCGAAATTAGAGCATCCCCTCCACAGAACAAATGGAAAGTTATGAAGTTTTCTGCAATAGCCTATCTCCAAGTACATTATTTTAAGTTTCTATTAAGCTATTTTTCATTTTACATTTCTTGTATTTTCAGGCTGAGTGACGGAGTTAGATACAGCCATGGTAACGACTCGGAGGAAATCAGATGGATTGACCGAATCCGGGTTATAACCTTCAGAGAGGCCAGGGATGCTGGCGCATCCTTCATTTCACGTTCCTGGATAGCTAAATACATTAAAAGAGATGAATCCTTTGTTAAAAGAAACTGGAACAAAAATCCATATGACTCATCGCGAAAATAGTGAGAATCTTGGAAGGCCGCCTGAAGTCCTTTCCCAGGAGTCAAAAGACATCATAGCTGAGGCAGTGGGTAGACCAAGAAAGTCTTTACGTAAATTGGTGCTTGAACTAGAAACAAAAAGGGGAAAGAAGAGAAGATATAGTGCTGTATATCGTGAGTTGAAAAAAACCTGGTATCAAGCCATTTCATGTTATCAGGAAGCTCAACATCACTCAGCAGCAGAGAGAAGACCATGCATGGTTTTGTGGTTCATTTCTTAAAGATTGGAATGAAGCTGACTTTCTCCATGTTGCGGCATCAGATGAATTCTTCATTTACACAGTCAGGAAGCCAAATCATAAAAATGACATCATTTGGGCTGCAAAGTTGGATGATATCAGCGATGATATGCGCTATCGCCAAGTTGTGAAATTTCCTGAATGTTTGGGAATTTTTCTCTGTTTCACAGCCAAACGGTTAATGTGGACCATCAAAGAAAAAGGACAGTCATGGAATGGCGAATACTTCAGAGAAACTGTGCTTACTGGTGCAATATTTCCTTTCCTCAAAGATCCTGAAAATGTGTTATCTGTTGAAGAAGTCACATTTTTACATGATAAGGCACCATGTTTCAAGGCTCTTCAGACACAGGAGCTGCTTCGAAACAGTAGTATCAATTTCTTCTCGTCAAGTGAATTTCAGGTAGCTCCTGACCTTAATGTGTGTGAAAACATTGGTAGTATCTTAAAGGATCGTGTTGAAGCACGCACAGTGAACTATGATGGTATACCAAGCCTTGACGACCTGAGAGAGAGGTGACTGAAGTGCTCAGGAAATGGAGTTTGAGTCTCAGCTTTTTGCGATTTGCTGAAATCATACCCCCTCAAGAATGCAGGCTGTGGTACAGGCAGATGGAGGCCACACCAAATATTAAATACTCAGAGAGAAAATTAAATAAATACCTGTTCTGAATTACTTTTGTTTTTGTCCATATCAATTTTAGTTTATGCTGTAGAGGAGGGGGGGGGGCCTCTAATTTCGAAACACCCTGTATATGAATGCAGGGAATGTTTTTTTTTTTTACCCTATTTTGTATTTAAAAAAGAATCAGAGGGCAACAGACTAAAGTATATCATTATATACCTCCTGTAACGCACAATAACAATGAACACTGTTCGGAGAACCATTAAATTTTTCAGCTTCGTACACTATTTATGATTTCCACGTTCCCTCGCCACTTTAATAAAGACCTAGCAATATTCCATTTCCATCAAAAAAGAATTTGTTAATATCAACATTGACTAAATAGGTTGAAAACTGAAAAAAAAGATTCACTATACGGCGAACACTGCTCATCAATATCATTCATACGTAATCGCCACTTCTTTTGAAATGATAATATTCACGTTTTCACCTCTCATTTTGAAGTCTTATGTGGCTCAAACCCCACCTGTTACTGTTTAGCTATTTTGACTTTAAAAAACGCCCTGTATGAAGTGCACAAACAATCTAAAAGGTACTTCCTGCCGACTGAAAGGCCTACCAATGTGGCGTGCGAAATTCAGATATTTATATCAATTTATCAACTTATTTTTTTCACTTTTAATAAATCACTTCTTCGTAATGAACACCACATACTTTGGAAGCCTGAATTTCACGTCAATGGCCCCCTTGGCCTTATGAATAGGGCTCATCTTCTGAATAATAATAATAATAATAATAATAATAATAATAATAATAATAATAATAATAATAATAATAATAATAATAATAATGAATAAATAAATAAAAAATACTCATAGTAACATGAGTCTTGAAATGGAGAAACAAATCCACAGTTATGTATATGTATATAGATTTAAAGATAAATTTGTACAGAGAGTTTACGGGAATCTGTTCGATTCCACTCTTCAATGAAGATTGAAAAGGGGAATCGAACAGGTTCCCGAAAGCTCTCTGTACAGATTTATCTTTAAATATATGCATATATCCATGACTGTGGGTATGTTTCTCTTAAAATAATAATAATAATAATAATAATAATAATAATAATAATAATAATAATAATAATATTAATAATAATAATGGCTAATTATTCGTAAGAAGAACCTTGAGCATTAGCTGACAAAGATATTTCACATAAAAGAATATTTACATGAGAAAAAAACAAACTGCTGTGACTTTAAACCAAAAAAAATCTAATGCTCAAATATTTCTTTATACAATGGTTGCAGTTCAACAGCACTTTATCTATGACACTTAGAGATGGTCATTACCATTTATTATATTTTTCTTCTTCACATCTCTACTACTTTTATCCTGTATCTATATCTGACTGTGAATTGATAATTGTTTGTATTTACATTCTTCCCCTGTGCTCTATTTATTCTCTTTTACCTTTACTCCTCGTTTCCTCACAATGGAAATAATAAGATAAAGATGGGGAAAATTAACACTGCTGAAACAGCATCGAACTCCAAACTAATTTCCAGTTCAGGGCATTATTATTTTCCAAAGTCCCAGAGGGTAATTAGGGTTTTTTTTCGTACGTTCTCTTTGGTAAGAAGCTTAAAATCTTTAATGAAGACAGATAGTATATATCAGAAGGGGCGCTTTTGTGCGTTGCACTTTGACCTTTTCTCCTCCAGGTCAGGAATAGAATAAATTTCAGGTCAGGAATGGAATAAATTTCAGGTCAGGAATAGAATAAGTTTCAGGTCAGGAATAGAATAAATTTCAGGTCAGGGATAAAATAAATTCAGGTCAGGAATAGAATAAGTTTCAGGTCGGGGACAGAATAAATTTCAGGTCAGGAACAGAATAAATTTCAGGTCAGGGACAGAATAAATTTCAGGTCAGGGCTAAAATAAATTTCAGGTCAGGAACAGAATAAATTTCAGGTCAGGGATAGAATAAATTTCAGGTCAGGGATAGAATAAACTTCAGGTCAGGAATAGAATAAATTTCAGGTAAGGGATAGCATAAATTTCATGTCAGGAACAGAATAAATTTCAGGTCAGGAATAGAATAAATTTCAGGACAGGGATAGAATAAATTTCAGGACAGGGATAGAATAAATTTCAGGTCAGGGACAGAATAAATTTCAGGTCAGGAATAGAGGAAATTTCAGATCAGGGATAAAATAAATTTCAGGGCAGGAATACAATAAATTTCAGGTCAGGATTAGAATAAATTCCATTTACGGTGCAAGGTTCTTGTTAATGAAGAGTGTATAAAGTAAATTAATCTGATATATTAGATAACTTTTGTCTGTGACGCAAAATATTATCCTTGTGGAATTTTCTAAGCAAATAGATAAGTCCTCCTGTCAAATTTCCATTCACTTTTCCCCTTGAGAACTATTTAGAAAGGCTTCAGCTTCATTTAGGTCAAGGTCAAGTCTGCTCAAAAATCCTTTGGGAGACGTCAAGATTTATTCACATGTTCTTCTTATTTCAGTTTTCGAAATTAATATCTCAAACACTGAAGTGCAAGTATTATTTTCATGTCATGTACAAATACTTTGTATTTAAAAACAAACAAGTACAAAATGCGCCGAAGCAATCAAGTTTTCTGTACAGCCGCTACAGCGTATAATCAAGGCCACCGAAAATAGATCTATCTTTCGGTGCTCTCGGTATAATGCTGTATGAGCCGCGGCCCATGAAACTTTAACCACCGGCCGTTGGTTGCCTATCCTATGTCGTTGCAAGAAGCACGGTTAGGGCTAGCTTTAACATTAAATAAAATAAAAACTACAGAGATTAGAGAGATGCAGTTTGGTATGTTTGATGATTGGAGGGTGGATGATCAACATAACAATTTGCAGCCTTCTAGTCTCAGTAGTTTTTAAGATCTGAGTGCGGACAGAATAAAGTGCAAACAGACACAAAGCCGGCACAATAGCTTTCTTTTACAGAAAGCTAAAAGTATTCCTAATTATCTCATTAAACAATGACAGGTGCACTATGAAGCAATTGTTGGGCGAGAGAGCGGAAAGTAAGATATAAGATAAAAGGAACGGAGGTACAGAAAAAGAAGTGAAAGGGGTTGCAGCTAGGGGTCGAGGGGACGCTGCAAAGAACCTTGAGTAATGCCACTATCAGTCCCCCAACCCCACCCACCCCCCAAAAAGGGACTACCTCCCCAATCCGACCGAAAGCAAAATCAAACCCACCAGCGACTGCGGGAATCATTTCTGGCATCGGAGCTTTGGTCCTCTAATTACCTGGACAAATTACGATTAAAATAAAAAAAGAATAAATTCACTCGTTCCCTTTTTTTTTCCGTCCATCTCCCCCGCCCTTCCCCCGGCCCCGTCTCTCTTCATTACGTCACACGGGGGGTGGGGGGTGGGGGGAGATCCATGCGGCCATATACGGCGACGGCAAATAAGTGGAAAATCATGAATATTAAATTAATTAGTCCGTTCAGAAAATAATCTTTTATTGGGAAGAGTTAATTGAGGCATTAATGATGGTCTCTTCTCCTTTCCCTTCTCGCTGGATGTTGTGACATCCGTGTGGCAATGCGGTGGATGTGAGCGGATGTTTATTAGTAAGTGAAAACCACGATTTGGCGAGTCGCTTTTAATTGAAATTCTTTCCAGTTTATTGCAATGATCTGGCATTTATTTTCCATTCTACCTGCCTCCGTTCTCCTTGCATTTCAATACATTTTTATCTGTTTGTTGTTTTATTAATTTTTTTTCTTTTCTAATTAGTGAGTGGGATCTCTTCTTTCTGTATTTCCCTTTACTTCCTCTTACTTCTTCCTAATGAACTCCTTACTATTCTTTGGAAACTTGAATTTCAAGTCAGTGGCCCCTTTGGTGGGCTTGTTTCATATGAATAGGTTTTACCTTCTGAATAATAATAATAATAATAATAATAATAATAATAATAATAATAATAATAATAATAATAATAATAATAATAATAATAATAATAATAATAACAATCGAGATTTCTTCTCAGCATTCACTAAAAATAAGTAGATTATTTCTTAGCGTAATACATTGTTTTATAAATATCAATTATGAAATAAATAAATAAATATTATTATCTCTCTACTGGCTTCTCTTCAACTGTACTTAATTATCCCTATTCGACCCCTAATTTGGATGTTAACTGGTTCCATTCTATCCGACTGGAGCTAAAAAAAAAAAACGCCTAATTCGTATATTAAAAAGGACCAACACTGACCCATCCTGATTCAGTGGCCTTATATATATATATATATATATATATATATATATATATATATATATATATATATATATATATATATATATATATATATAGATATAGAGATATAGAGATATAGAGAGAGAGAGAGAGAGAGAGAGAGAGAGAGAGAGAGAGAGAGAGAACAGAGTCACTGGTACATTTAACTGATTAAACGTAAATGAATTAACGGATGATCGCCTACAAACAGGAATTAATATCGAAATCATTATTAGCTGTGTGAGAAACGTATCACTGAGGATCCGTTGGTGATTTCTCTATTTTTGCACATGCAAACGCGCGTGCACACACACACACACACACACACACACACACACACACATATATATATATATATATATATATATATATATATATATATATATATATATATATATATATATATATATATATATATATATATATATATATATATATATATATAATTCTAATAACAACACCACTAAAGATAAGTAAAACGTTACTTCTTCCTATCTCGAATGACAAGTTTCTTCCTTAAAAAAAAAATAGTAAAAAGATATTCTTCCTCCGTGAAGAAAGTAGTTCTTACCTTATTAAAATCTGGTCGCACTAGCACTATCCGTTTTCATACAATATACAAATGTTCGAAAGTCATTTTATTTGTCTTCACTACAATAAAAAAATTTTTCCTCTTAACCATAAGAAGAAACACTAGAGACGAACGGAATTTATGACCTTGAAAGCTAAAGAAGTTTTCCCATTAAAATTATTCTTGAGGGATTATTTGCAAAGGTGAATTACGTTGTTGTAAAAAGGAAGAGACAATATGCCATCTTATGGTCCACTGTTATGCTGTTTTTTTTTTTCCTTCCTGAAGAACAAAATTCTCCTATAAGAAGTAACAAACATCTATCCGCAATTTGCTAAAAAAAAAAAAATTCCAATGTAATATAGTAATTACCTCTCAATAAGGAAAACGTAACTTTCTTTCAAATAAAAGTTCACACTATCGCCTCCAAAATAATGGTAATTTCTTCTTCTAAGGCGTTGGTTAATCTGCCTAAAAAGTAAAGGTAATTTCCTGTTTCAAAGTAATTTTAATTCTGCTTTTAAGCGAATGTAATTTTTTTTTAATGTCATATACCTCTTCTAAAAAAAGGGGGTATTTTTCTTCCGAAGTGTCAATTCCCCTTCCAAGTAATGGCAATTCCTTTTCTAAAGCAACTGCTGTTCTCTTGACAATTCCTTTTCTAAAGCAACTGCTGTTCTCTTGACAATTCCTTTTCTAAAGCAACTGCTGTTCCATTTCCAACGTAATGACAATCTTCCTTCTTACACAACTGCTGTTTTGCTGCGTAAGCAGATGGGAAATCGCTATCTGAAACAAACTTATTCTCAGAACAAAAGAGCGACTCCCTCTTGACAATACTTCCTTTTCAAAACCAAATGACATTTCCCTCGACACAGGGGCAAAGGTAAATCGCTCCGACGAACCAAATGTTTACTTCGTTTTCTAAATCCAGTGACTTAGTCACCCAGTGTCTCCAGAGTAATTCCAGTCACCTGCCCTGCAGTTAGCCGTCAATTTCCAGTTTCAAAGGATACACGAATCACCAATAAAATGAGTTGTTTATCCTTTTTAGTTTTCTGTAAAAGAAAACTTGTGCCGGCTTTGTCTGTCCGTCCGCACTTTTTCTGTCCACCCTCAGATCTTAAAAACTACTGAGGCTAGAGGGCTGCAAATTGGTACGTTGATCATCCACCCTTCAATCATCATACTACATTGCAGCCACCTAGCCTCAGTAGTTTTATTTTATTTAAGGTTAAAGTTAACCATAATCGTGCTTCGGGCAACGATATAGGATAAGCCACAAACTAGCCATGGTTAAAGTTTTATGGGATGCGGCTCATACAGCATTATACCGAGACCACCGAAAGATAACCTATTTTCGGTGGCCTTGATTAGACGCTGTACAGAAAACTCGATTGTGCCGAGGAAACTTAGTGGCATTTTTCACTTGTTTAGTTTGAGGAAACACTATGAACTAACCGAAGATGAAGCATCTTTTTCCAAGAGAAACAGTGCCTCTCTATAACAGGGCACAAGACCTTATGTAAAATACACACCGTATTTCCAGATATTTAATTTAATGCCCAGATGGGTTTCATGAAATACAGGGAATCTTCTTGATTCTCAATCATGTCTTCCTATCTCTGGAGATAGATGTAAGGCCTATCATCCTGCAATCTCTATCATTCAACGACTCGGTATTCTCTCTCTCTCTCTCTCTCTCTCTCTCTCTCTCTCTCTCTCTCTCTCTCTCTCTCTCTCTCTCTCTCTCTCTGAAAATGACGCAATAAATCAGCCCAATGATCTCTCTATCTTTAAACAAAGCATTGTATTTCACACTAGCTTCCAAGAAGCAGATAGCAAAGCAAATAGAACCAACAATAGAAGAAGCAGCAAAGCAAATAGAACCAGCAATAGAAGAAGCCTAAAAGGGTGTTGGAAATGAAGGCCATCACGTGTGAAGTGTTTTGATGATGCTTTCAAATGGAATGATCTGCAAGCAAACTGGTGAATACAAAAGAGGGTGCAGATGGTTGAATGTTGTCAACATATACCTTCCGAGGGGGAAATTGTAAATAAATCTCAAATATTATGAGTTATACTCATACACTACTCAGGCACACACACAGATGTGTACATAATATATATATATATATATATATATATATATATATATATATATATATATATATATATATATATATATATATATATATATATATATATATATATATAATGATAACTGAAAAATATGGAACGTGGATTTTGCCTTTATTTATATATGCGTGTATATACATACATAATTCATGTACGTTTTAATGTATTTATATGTATATATACAGTACATATATAAAATCATACATGAATTATGTATGTATGGATATACACACACAGATATATAATAAAGGCAAAGTCCACGTTCCATATTTTCGTGATTCAGTTATACACATTATATATATATATATATATATATATATATATATATATATATATATATATATATATATATTATGTACACATCTGTGTACATGTGTATAATTTACACCCCAGAGTGTATAAATTACAAATGGAAATAAACTCGTTTTAGAATCAAACTGAAATTGCTCAATGCAACAAAAGCTTCTTTGCCCCAACGAGTGAGGCTCTAATAAGGTCAACGTTAAGTATATCGTCTCCAGGTAAGAAAATCAGGATTAGGAAAGAACGTCCACGAGATTGGTACGGGTAATTGTCTTGTTTTACAGCAACGTCTTTCTTCAAACAATACTAGTGTCCTTCATATTCACTCCTACGCAAGAATGATGCAATGCGTTCAATGGCAACTGTCAGTTCTAGAAATATATTCAATGGTAACTTTCAGGTCTATAAATATAACTTTCGCATTATTTAATGGTAACTTTCAGTTCTAGAACTATACCTGTCTCATTATTCCCCAACTTGAAATCAGGTCAAGATCCTGAATTCCGAACGTAAAAGCCTGAATACACAGATTAACGTTAATTCCGGAAAACTGAATAAAGAGAATTACCTGGAAAATAAATAAAGAGAATTCATTAATTGTGACAGCAATGGAATATACTGACACGGAGGAAGTCAGATATCATCAAACATTTTCTGATGAACAAAACATTTCACATAATCCTGGATACTTCGTATTTCATTTTCGTGTAACGTTTTTCGTGAATAACCATGGAAATGAATAAAATATTACATCTTTTCGATGTTTTCCTTTGT
>NC_089791.1:26425887-26440887 GCF_040412425.1 Macrobrachium rosenbergii | reverse complement strand
AGCTGTTAATCAGCTTAGTGGTCTGGTTAAACTAAGGTATACTTAACCTTTTTGTTCAAAATCCCTTCTGGGGCAGATTTTCATTTATGAAAAGATTCCTCCCCCGTTTCTTATGAAACTTGGAAGATGACCCACGAGTCCCGTTAGACTTTTTTATAATAATAATTTTCGCAGAAACTTGTGGGACGAGAAACTCCGTCACTGCCATAAGTCTCCCTCGTCTCCAGCCTCCATCTCACAGATCTCAATCAACTGGGTCAGGGTCTTCCAATTCTTCTGGTGCCAAGAGGAACCCAAAATTAAGTAGCTTTTAAAAATCTTATAATTTTGGCGGACAGACAGACAGACTGACAGAACGACAGGTCAGTTACTGTTAGTCTCCCAACGATAACTCGCCGCTTCAGAGAGAGAGAGAGAGAGAAAATTGCACTTTTATAATAAAAAATATACCAATAAGGATACAAGCACATTCTGTTTCTTACTAAGCAGGAAAATAAGCATCGTTTTGTGGAAATAACTTTCCTGAATCCGGCTTAGTATTACTAAACTAAAAAAAATACTACATTCTGATTATGTGACAAGTTAATGCTATCGAATTAAATGTCTTGTATCATAAAAAATAAATCTTTCTCATAATGAATCATCAATACCTTGAGTGGTCTTGAAAAGGACCATGCGGGTGCATCTCACTGTTTCATCTGCTGTGTTTAAATTTAACTAGTCCCTGTCCTAGCTTTCTCTCTCTCTCTCTCTCTCTCTCTCTCTCTCTCTCTCTCTCTCTCTCTCTCTCTCTCTCTCTCTCTCAGACGGGATAACAACTTGATGCACAAAATTCGACAGATCATATCACCCTCCGTCCCATCATTAAATAGACTCGAAATGAAATTAGGAATCCTGTGTTGCATACCATTAGGATAGCTAGCTGTAAGCCTGTACTTTGCATGAAAATGGTCTCTTGCATAGCACAGCAGTTAATGTCAGCGCAGTTATATACTAAAGGCTTTTCCTTTGCAACGGAACCTCAGTTTACTCGGTTATCGAGGCGCTGATTCAGTTTACCGTCGGAATGAGAGCATCGGCATAATGACCGCATTTAACTCATTCCTGTCAGTCCTAGCTTGCTGTCATTATGACTCAGACTCCTGAGTTGACCTGTCTTCAACTGCAATTCTAAATTCGAGGTCACGTCATTTCTCAAGATACTGTGAGGCGAATGGTATTAGGGAAACATTACTGCCCTAAAATGAAAAACTGCAGGATCTGCAAAATTTTCGAAATTGAGATATGCCACCTATTGGGCTCGTGGAACACTAATACACAAGTTACTGCAGTTTCAGAATGATTCTTCAACGCTTTCCACGAGTATTTAGGCGGTCACATTTTGCAGTATCTGCAAAATCAGTAGAAAGGCAAGGGAGTGTCTACCATTTTTCTCAGTTCTGTATTTTTGCGGATACTTTAGTCTTCCATTTTAGGGCAGATTAGTATTTCAATGATAATAATGGCAGTAAAATCCTGTAAGTGTTAAAGATGTTACTCATTTACCACTATTAATCCTTCGTTATCTTCGACATAATTTCATTTAAACTGAAAAAACTGCGATTAACCTGTACGATTTACTAAAAAAAAAATCAAGACATTAAATAGCAATTTTCATGAGCAGTGTTCATGAATAATGACAATCAAAAGATTTGCCATTTTTACTCGTAATTTGCGAAAAATAATTCATGAAGATAAATATAAAATTATATCACAATTTTACATCAGGGCACAGTGATGTTACTTTTGGTATCATCATATATCCAGTCTGTTTGAAACTCAAATACAATCATGGTCCAAACTGGCGTTTGATTTTGAATATGAAAAGAACAAACCCAACGCCGTTCCCAGTCCCCATTGTCAACAATTCAGATAATGCATTCAAAACAGCAGCGCACATAACAACAGGCAGCAGCCCTGGAGAATGCTTAAATTAAAGCAGCATTTGCTCGGGTAAACACGAAAGCGGATTACTTAAAACTCTCTTGTTAAAACGACAGCGATTCTAAGCGACAGGTTGAAATGAAAATTTAACAAGTCAAAAATGCGCTCGGCGCAATTGAGTTTTCTGTTCAACGCATAATGCTGTATGAAACTTTCAGTCACGGCCCATGAAACTTTCAGCCACGGCCCGGTGGTGGCATATCCTATATCGTTGCCAGACGCACGACTATGTCTTACTTTAACCTTAAATAAAATCAAAACTACCCGGGATAGAGGGCTGCAATTTGGTATGTTTGATGATTGGAGGGTGGATGATCAATATACCAGTTTGCAGGCCTCTAGCCTCAGCAGTTTTTAAGATCTGAGGGCGGACAGAAAAAAGTGCGGACGGAAATGCAATAGTTTTCTTTTAACAGAAAACTAAAAATTAAAAACTCTGATACCCCACAGATATCTCGCAGTGAATACCATTTCACTTGCATCGACGACAGCTGGATATCAGAATATCCTGCCAGATTGCTCAGTAATAATGTAAAATTAAAATAGAAAAAAGCCAGTCACAATAATTATCCCCATAGAAAAATACATCTGAGCAGCTGTTAACTTGAGCCTTAAGCCGGTCTCAATCTATCAAAACGACAAACTCAGAGGCCACGATCTAAAGGTCAGTGTGCGCCCTCGCATCCTGAACATTTTTCTCCGAATGACAAAATCAGGATTCCTTCTGTGAGACCGATTCAGGAGTCCTTTTCTTGTACAGTAGAAGCCTATGATCCTTCGTGTCCAACTCTTTTTAGTTTTCTGTAAAAGTAAACTACTGAGACCGCTTTTTGTCTCTCCTTCCGCAATTTTTCTCTCCGCCCTCAGATCTTAAAAACTACTGAGGCTACAGGGATGCAAATCGGTATGTTGATCATCCACCCTCCAATCATCAAACATACCAAATTGCAGCCTTATAGCCTCAGTAGTTTTTATTGTATTTAAGGTTAAAGTTAGTCATGATCGTACGTCTGGCACCGCTATAGGTGCCAACAACATCCCACTACCGGGTCGTGGCTGAGAGTTGCATGGGCCGCGACTGATAATTTCCTGGGCAGTAGCTGAGGCTTTCATACAGCATTATACGCTTTACAGAAAACTCGTTTCAGCCGAAGAAACTTCGTCTCATTTTTTACTTGCTTTTCTTTGAACGACAAGTTCAGAGCTTCTTTTTGGTCGTGGAAACCTAGGCATTCTGGTGTCCTGCCATTCCACAGACAGGCAGATCATTCCCCTCTGCGTCCTACTCTCTTTGCCCTTGGTAAGGAATTCGGTAGTTATTTTGTAGTGGAATCCTTCGGCCAGTCGCTCCCTACTGTCAAAGGCAGGATTCGAAGATTCCTCTTCCTCTCCTAGTTGCAGAGGCCTGACAAGAATCTCTTTCAGACACTAATATAAATTATTCTATTATGCTTTTGAGGACAAGAACTGATTTACGAATAAATAACAGACTGGCCAAAAAGAACAATGTTTCCAGTTTTCCATATATGATCATCTTTCTGTATTAAGCCCAATTTTTCACTATTTCTTATACTGCGCATAATCTTGTTTATTTCTTACTCTGAATAATGTAAAATGGATAATTCTGAAAGACTCATTAAATCATCAACGATGTATCCATTTAACTGAAAATGCATAGAGAACAATTCTGAAAGACTGAATATAAGATCAATTAAATAACCATTTAACTGATCATTTATGTAAAATGGCGTTGCGAAGACAATGGTCAGCGACGCTAAATTCTGACCGAGATGTTTAATAGGTTATAATTGTGACCCCTCAGCGGTAAAGCATTAACTATAAGACACTGATGATGATGATGATGATGATGGCGATTAATGAAGCAATTCAAATAAATTACTTAATGATAGGAGAGTAGTGCCGTCAGTGCACCACATGCAGTGCACTGTAGGCATTACTTAAGGTTCTTTGCAGCGTGCCTTCGGCCCCTAGCTGCAACCCCTTTCGTTCGTTTTACTGTAGCTCCTTTCATGTTCTCTTTCTTCCATCTTGCTTTCCACCATCTCCTAACAATCGTTCCCTTTACTGTCCCTCCTTTCATATTCTCTCTCTTCCATCTTACTTTCCACCCTTTCTTAACAACTGATTCATAGTGCAACTGCTTTGAGGTTTTCCTCCTGTTACACCTTTCAACCCTTTTAATGTCAATTTCCGTTTCAACGCCGAATGACCTCACACGTCCCAGTGCTTGGCCTTTGGCCTAAATTGTGTATTCAATTCAATTCAGCAAAGGGGAAACTATCAAGACCCTTGAAAGCAAAAGAAACGAAACAAAAACAAATGAAAACTCGAGGCGGAGTCGCAAAAGAAATGACTTCCAACAATTATGACGAGCAACTTTCTTTGCGACTCGGAGTTCTACAAACTTGTTATTTCTTCTCCAATTAAGCCAGCGTCAATTACCAGCTCTTAATTAATCAACTGGTGAAAGTAAAATGTTGAACAGCGAAAAATCGCGCTTTAGTTTCGTGAGGAAATCTTGACATTTTTGAAGCACTTTACTACTCGACCTCATGGGAGCGAGACCCATTCAAGAAAATCATAGCTTTGAGATGTTTATCGAGATTTCATACTCTAACTGTAGTCATATTAGTAAATTCTGACATGCAGTAACTTCTCTGAATTTTCTTTACACGTGTAAATAAATTTTATAAAAATGTAAATTAATTTCATATGAGACGAACATCAAATCAATCTCAATTGTATGTAAAATGCTTCTCAATGTAAACATGAGTTAAGTATGTATGGTTTTAAGGGCATGTTAACAGTAAACGAGTAAAAATGCGCCGAAGTTTCGGCGCAATCGCGTTTTCTGCACAACGTATAATCAAGGCCACCGAAAATAGATCTATCTTGCGGTGGTCTCTGTATGAGCCAGGGCCCATGAAACTCTCAACCGGCCGTGGTGGCCTGTGCTGTTGCGGTGCCAGAGGCACGATTATGGCTAACTTTAACCTTAAATGAAATAAAAAATACTGAGGCTAAAGGGCTGCAATGTGGTATGTTTGATGATTGGAGGGTGGATGATCAACATACCAATTTGCAGCCCTCTAGCCTCAGAAGTTTTTAAGATCTGAGGGCGGACATAAAAAAGTGCGGACGGACAGACAAAAACGGCACAACAGTTTTCTTTTACAGACAACTAAAAACAGAGAAGTTGTACTTCTAAAAGTACTGATAGGGATACAGTATAATTAAAGCCATCATTAGTAAGTACAGGAGCCATAAGTTCCTATTTCTATGGCAGAAATATTCTTTTGTGGTATATATCTTTGCCAAGAGCAGACATAAAAATACACGATAACTCAAAATTTGAAACATTTATATATTTCTATGCTTACCAGGTGCGCTGAAAACACATTTGTTCTTTGCGTCTCTGAAAATCATTATATAAACACATTACCAACGATGATGAAAAATAAATTCTCCTTTAACTACACATGATTATAACTGCATTATAAATATATAAAACATACATACAATGTATGTGTAAACATTTCCGTAGACTTGTATGCATGTACGCAACACATACAAAAATGTATATATTTACATGTACGCAACATACAGACATACATATATATATATATATTTACACGTATGAAACATACATACTTACATACATGTATGAAACATACATGCATACATACATACTATACAAAGAGCTTAACGTAAATATATCCAGAGAGAGAGAGAGAGAGAGAGAGAGAGAGAGAGAGAGAGAGAGAGAGAGAGAGAGAGAGACTAATGCAAATGTAATAAGACTAAAGAGCGAACGAGAGAAATAATTGGAGTGGGCCCCGACGCCCACCCCAAAATATTAATGGAGGACCGTCGCGCCTCTCCCAACTCCTCTTAGTATCTTCCGACCCTCGAGTCCATTTCAGTCTCGTAAAGTTTGGTTTATGTGTCGTAAATGAGGTCGTTCGAATGGTCAATACGACCCCCATCCCCCAACCTCCCCAACCCTACTTCCATCTCCCCCCCCCTCTCTAAAAGGTCAATATCAGGTCAGGGTCAGGCGGATCGCAAGTAGTAAGAAAAAAAAAAATAAGAGGAAGAGCTTGATGGGTGTTGAATGTGATGGGAACTTGACGACATTCGAGTTACAACGTTAAAGATGTACTTCAGAGTTTAAAATTGATGGTAAATCTGATTAAGTAACTACAACAATAATAGTAATATCCAGGAATCTATTGGGCGTGTGTGTGTGTGTGTGTGTGTAACGACAACAATAATAGTTGGCCAGGAATCTATTGTGTGTGTGTGTGTATAACGGCAACAGTAATAGTAATAGCCACGAATCTATTGGGTGTGTATGTGTATAACGACAACAATAATAGTAATAGCCAGGAATCTATTGGGCGTGTGTGTGTGTGTGTGTGTGTAACGACAACAATAATAGTTGGCCAGGAATCTATTGTGTGTGTGTGTGTGTATAGCAGCAGTAATAGTAATAGCAAATCTATTGGGTGTGTGTGTGTATAACGACAACAATAATAGTAATAGCCAGAATCTACTGGGCGTGTGTGTGTGTGTGTGTGTATAACGACAACAATAATAGTAATAGCCAGGAATCTATTGGGTGTGTGTGTGTGTGTGTATAACGACAACAGTAATAATAATAGCCTGAAATCTATTGTGTGTGTGTGTATAACGACAACAATAACACTAATAGCCAGGAATCTATTGGTGATGTGCGTGTGTGTGTGTGTGTGTGTGTGTGTGTAACACAACAATAATAGTTGGCCAGGAATCTATTGTGTGTGTATAACGACAACAATAACACTAATAGCCAGGAATCTATTGGGTGCGTGTGTGTCTGTAACTACAACAATAATAGTAATATCCAGGAATCTATTGTTTGTGTGTGCGTGTGTCTGTGTGTTTTTCTACAGAGAAATGAACAGCGCACTGTGTGCAAGAGGGCTCGACAGGTTGCCAATGAGCCTTACGTGTACGTAAATAAAGCAGCAGTTTAAGCATGAATCTGGCAGATGTTGAAAAAAAAATTAACATAAAAAAGTTTGTGACAAAAAATTCAGAGAAAAACAAATAGAAAATAGGCTCCAAAGACTAAACAAAGACGATGTCCATGTAATCTCCCTTTTATTAAAGAAAAGGACAAATTTTTAAATAAAAAAAAATAAAAAGATAAAAACAGTGTTTTGACACGTCGAAGGCATTGTGTTAGGTATATATTACTTCTATTTACTGTTTTTGTAGACACAAAATCAGAGCTAAAAATATTACGTTTAAACAACAGTGAAACAAATATAAGACAATGTATATTAATATCCAGGTGAAATCAAATAAAAAAAAAATATATCCCTGTGGAGAGAGAGAGAGAGAGAGAGAGAGAGAGAGAGAGAGAGAGAGAGAGAGAGAGAGAGAGAGAGACTCTTAAAACAGAAAACAAACAAGTAAAAAATACGCCCAAATTTCTTCAGCGCAATCGAGTTTTCTGTACATCGTATGATCAAGGTCACCGAAAATAGATCTATCTCTCGGTATACTGCTGTATGAGCCGCGACCCATCCCATGAAACTTTAACCACGGCCCGGTGGTCGCCTATCTAATCGTTTAGGAAGCACGATTATGGCTAACTTAACCTTAAATGAAATAAAAATTACTGAAGCTAGGGGGCTGCAATTTGGTATGTTTGATGATTGGAGGGTGGATGATCACCATACCAATTTGCAGCCCTCTAGCCTCAGTAGTTTGTAAGATTTGAGGGCGGGCAGAAAAAGTGCGGAGAAAAAAGTGCGGGCAGAATAAAGTGCGGACGGACAGACAATAGTGTTCTTTTACAGAAAACTAAAACTAATTTCCTCAGTAGCAAAATTACATCAACATAGGACTGACTCTCCAGTAAAATATATAGCAGATAAACCAATATATGGCGTCGCCATATTATCATTTCAGGAGAGTGTGACAACTCATTTATCACCAGATCAATCATTTCAAAAGTGACGAATAACAAAACTTACGGAGTTAGGGGAAAACCCAGAGGTCATATGTGACCAGCCGGCTGGCCCTGGGCCAACCTGACGTCTGAATTCTCTTTGGTCTCTCCGTCAGAAATGTCAAACTTTAAATGAGGCTTTTGGCTGAGGTATACATTGAAATGCAGCGAGTGCTATCTATGGAACTGACTGCTGTCATCTGCTGGAGGGACTGTCTTCGTAAAAAATGAATTCTATATCAACAATTTAAATAAAATTGGGAAAATGAGAAATACAACTCGGTTATGCTGTGCTATCAAAGTCTTCCCAAATCTAGACAAACCAGATATGCCTTGTTACACAGTTCTTCGTTGGAGGGGTGGATAGAGCTATAACCTGGAACGCTATTGGCCCAGCGTTCGACTCTCCTACTCGACTAATGAAGAATTAGAGGAATTTATTTCTGGTGATAGAAATTCATTTCTCGTTATAATGTGGTTCGGATCCCACAATAAGCTGTAGGCCCCGTTGCTAGGCAACCAGTTGGTTCTTAGCCACGTAAAATAAATCTAGTCCTTCGGGCCAGCCCTAGGAGAGCTGTTAATCAGCTCAGTGGTCTGGTTAAACTAAGATATACTTTGCCTTGTTACACACACACACACACACAAAATATCAGAATTATTTCACTGGAATATAACCAAATATTTTAAAAAATATTATTATACCAGAAGTCTGAAATACAAATTACATTCTACTGGGACATGTTCACCACAAATGAAAATCCCTCGATCAACCTACAGGAAAAATACTTCCCATCGAAGCATAGGCTACCCAGAGGTAGACTAGATACGGTATGGACGAAGGTATAACTGACGAATTTCCAAAAGAGGCCTGTAACCTGCAACACGATATAACCATCAAATAAGAACTAGACGGCAAGTATACACGCAAAGGACTGGGCAAACCAACCAACCCAAATATAGGTCATACGCAACCTTTCGAAAAGAAAGTGGGTCAGCCACAGAATTCTCTCTCTCTCTCTCTCTCTCTCTCTCTCTCTCTCTCTCTCTCTTTCTGCATTTTACTTCCTCCCTTTCTCTCCCTTACTCTTAAACTGGTTTCCACCTTTTCTTTAGCCGCAGACTGGTTGTGTTCTATACTTGTGTCCTTGAGAACTGTTAAATTACCTGTAATTACATTCGGCCTAAGCTCTCTATCTCACAAATTAAGTCAAAAACGGCCATAAAAACATTGAGACAGGAACATACAATTTGAAAGAGCCTCCATGACCAGAATTATCTAATATGGCAGGGGTGATTTTCCAGAATGAAGAAACGATTAACATAAATATTCAGGTACCTAGCCAGAATAGTAAAATATGCAATAAAATCAAATTTAAGGCTAAATGATCTTCATTCGTTTTGCATATAAAAACACCGTTAAAAAACAGTCAAGATTTAAGTAAAAAATCAAATTTCAAAAATCGCCTAAAAATAGTTAGATTAGGCTCATAACTTTTCAGGATACTTGGTCACAACTATGACACAAGACCTATATATTTTCATGATACTTAGCTACAGTTACGAGATGAGACAAATACAATTTGAAGATACACAACCAGCCAAATTTCTCTAATAAAATACCCAGTTTTAGCTCATACCTAGCCAGAATGATTATACAAGATGCGTGGTATTTCAAGATGCTTAGTTAGAACTATCAGATGCATAAATTATGAGAATTATGAAGTAACAAGCATGATTATCATATAAGACGAATACATTTTCAGGATACTCGGCCGGAATTAACGAAATAGGAAGCATATGTAGTCAGTATGCGAGAGGATGGAAGACTAAAGTGATGTGATACTTTGCAAATTTTTAGTCAGAATCATGACATAAGACGCATATGGCTTTAGTATAACTCGCCGGTAATATGAGAATATGATTACTTTCATCCTTTAACAGTCAGTATATCGTTTTACCTATCGGATATACTCATACCGCGTCGTCATACATATGGTATATCCCAAAGCCAAGAGAGACTAAGTCTACCCAATTGGGCGGAGTCGCCTCCCACCTGGGGTAACTACGTAGGCGATGACGTATCTCAGAGGGACCTGCTCATTACGGCAATTCACCTGCTGACGTAATAAGGAGGTAAACAAAGCTCCGCCTACAAGGGGGATTTGGGGGGAAGTGGACAGACCTTGTTTCTCCTCGCCTTGGTATATCTATTACCTCTTTCTCTCTCACAGCGGTGAGTCGAGAAAAAATTTCTTCAGTCGAGAAACAGGGCATCAGTAATGATTATTACCTGGAAGAGATGATCAACGTGTCACTTACAATAAATCAAATGTCAGTTCACAAGAAAAAAAAGGTAAACAAACACACATCAACAGATCTTGACAGGAACTTTTTTATAAAAAGTTTGAAATAGCCAATATAATTAATAACTTCTCAAGTAGGGAAGCCACCCCACAATTAATTCTATTCTGGGAACGCCGGAAATAAATCTACCTAGAAAAAGAAAATTAGGACAAACTATGTTAAACATGAGCCATAAATCTTCCAAAAAAAAAAAAAAAGGATGGATAATATCACGAAGGATCTGCGGTCCCTGACATCAATCTGAGAAGAAGTTCCATCATCAATTCAACAGAAGGAGGCAACACGCGACAGATAAACGTCCCACTTTATATCAGAGGGGATCCCCATAAATAACCTTCCCCCATATCTCATAAAAGACTCGAGGCGAGACTTCACATCGACCTTCAAGAAATATATGAAGGTTCCCTTGAACCTCTTTGGAATAAGTGACCTCCTCCTCCTCCTCTTCTTCTTCTCCCGGCATCACAACTCACAATCTCCTCCTCCCCACCCCCACCCAGCCAGGAGTCGTGTTGGGGTGGAAGGGTATGGGGGGGCCCCCCTTCAAAAAAATCTTCCCATTATCTTCTGTAACTTCTTTCAAATGAACACCATACTCTTTGGAAGCTTGAATTTCACGTCAATGGCCCCTGTAGGCTTGTTCCATATGAATATGGGCCCATCTTCTGAATAATAATAATAATAATAATAATAATAATAATAATAATAATAATAATAATAATAATAATAATAATAATAGGTTCTATTGAATATTATTGCTGCTTCAGCTGCATTTATTTTGTAGAAGACTTTTTCTATTTTCCTTATTGCGGACTTCTCTTCAGTGGAGGTGCGTGCTAACAGCTTGCCTATATTTGTCATTTCATGGGGGAAAAGTCAAAATCTGGATTCTGCTTCTTTATATATTCTATACAGTTAGTTATATACAATTGTTGCCGCGACGCGTTTCGACAGACTCTTCTGTCATTCTCCAGCAGGAGCTAGTAGAGGACTGGCAGATTGCATAGGTCCTTCTGAATTTATACACGGGCTTCAGCGGGGTCATGGATGGCGAATTCTGATTGGTTGCAGTCAGCGAACTTCAAGCCAAATTTCTGCGGCGAAGCTCGATCCTGACAGATCTTCGCAACCTGGGAATGTCATTTATTCCAGCGTTCCCATTGGCCTGCCGTTGCGTGATGTCATACATCATCGGTAGTTTGGCTGCTATTGGGCTGCGGATGAATGATGTCATTATCTACTCTTTCTGTCGTAGTCGGGGATTGTCTCGAAGGGCGCCTCGCTCATCAGGGCATCTCCATTTTCAGGGTTGTCGTTTTCAGGTATTCATTGGATTTGGTGGGTGTTCTGCATTATTCTTCTTAAATTCGTGGGTAGGAGCGATGCCTCCTGCGTCGTATTCATTGTTGGTTTTCTCTCGGCAATGAGGAGCGCCTCTAGCAGGCGCAGACGTCGAGGGTCGGCGGCTCTCCCGATTATACTTATATATGAAATGACAAATATAGGCGAGCTGTTAGCACGCACCTCCACTGAAGAGAAGTCCGCAATAAGGAAAAATAGAAAAAGTCTTCTATTAAATAAATGCAGCTGAAGCAGCAATAATATTCAATAGAACCTGTTTAAAAGAGGGTCTGCTGAAATTATATAATAATAATAATAATAATAATAATAATAATAATAATAATAATAATAATAATAATAATGAACACCAGTTTCTTTGGAAGCTTGAATTTCAAGTCAATGGCTCCTGTAGAGTAGTTCATTATGAATATGGTTTCATCTTCCGAATAATAATAATAATAATAATAATAATAATAATAATAATCTTCCCCCAAAACACATGAAATGGTGCGTTCAAATTTTTATGAGAAGGGTTAAAGTGAAAATAATGAAAGGAACGGGGGTAATATATAATTAGCTTATTTACACACCAGCCTAGCCTTAAGGACAGGAATGGTTTGAAAGATGTTTCAAGTTTTATAGCTTCTGGTGAGAACACATTAGTAAACCCGTTTAAGTTACAAATAATTTTTGCAGAATTATCCACACGTATTAGAGGGACATTAACAATAAGATTTTTTCAAAGATATCATATCATGAAATCTGTAATAATGATCGCCTTAATATTAATGCAGCCGAATACTCAATTTATTAATGTATATGTGTGGGACACGCTTTAGAAATTATTTCTAAAACCTGAAAGAGAAACTTTACTAATATGCTGACGACTCGCCTCAAAGCAAAATACCCAATACATATATTGGCACTGGTCCGCTTTCTAATCCTCTCGATTTTAAGTAAACTAAGGGGGATTTCATTACGAATAACCTTTATTAAAATCCTATTTCGGATTTACACGAAACTTACTGAAATGCTATCAATTTCTACATTATACATCAATTTAGTGGTATGCTGTCTTAAACTCAATAATATACAAAGCCTTTCAAATGTCTGTATCTTTGTTAAATAAATACATGTTTACATTCCGTAAGTATATTTATAACTTGCGTTATAAATATACTTATATTGTCACTGGTCCGCTTTCTAATCCTCTCGGTTTCAAGCAAACTGAGGGGGGGGAGGATTTCATTGCGAATACCCCTTATTAAAATCCTATTTCGGATTTACATGGAACTTACTGAAATAATAATCATTTCTACATTATATATAAATTTACTGATATGCTGTCTTAAACGTGATTATATACAAAGACATTCGTATGTCTATATCTCTGTCAAATAAATACATGTTTACATTCCATGAGTATATTTATAACTTGAGTTATACGGGGACATTTTAAGTGTGTTATTTTATCTGTTTGATTGCAGATAATAAAAAAAATTAACAATAAATCTATTCCTTCAATGGCAATTTTTAGAAAACCTTAGTCAGCAAAACATTCTTCTGAATGCCCCTTTGACTCATATATAGATTTAAAATGTTGAAATCCAATACCTTAGCTTAAAGTTACGAAGTGAAAATCCACGAGTTAACATTTTCAGTCCTGCTAATGGAACTAAACACTGGGTTCTGAAACCTACATTATAAGCAGTATTGAAATCCTATGACATTTGAAGAACGAAAAATCTAAAACTTATTTGAGAATACTTTTCAAATCAATAAATCTTATCAATTTACAATACTGAGTACATAACAAGTACAACTCCCTATACCATCGTTATAGTCAATCGTGCAATAGCTTTTACTTAAAAGTGGCCACTATAACAATCAATGACCCACATGAATACGAAACTTCTGCCATAACTGTGCCACTGGCGAAGCACTTTGAAGCACTTACCACAAAGAGAAGGCTTATAACGAACGGTCGTAATGGGGTAACCTTATAAAAGTTGTATGATAACAGATCGGTATCGAACTTCGAAACTTGAATAAAAAAAAAAACACAAAATTCTTATATATATTTGTTCTCCAACTTTTTCTTTTTTTGTTATATAAATTTACCGGAATCAATGACCGTCAACGATGAACACCAAGTGCAATCAGATGGTCCTTTTAAAGGTGCAATGTTCTCCAATTTGTGTTTTTTTTTTTTTTTAGTCATTTAAATTTACTGGAATCAATGACCGTCAACGATCATCACCAAGTGCAGTCAGATGGTCCTTTTAAAGGTGCAATGAGTTGCACATCTGAAAGAACGTTAATTATTAAAAAAGAAAGAAGTGGGTCACACTAATGTTTCCCAGCATAAATCCTTAAGAGGAGGAAACGTCGAATTAACAAAACAGCTGATTTCCCTAAAAGTGTAATGAATTGCGCATTTTAAAACTCGCTGATCATTAGAAATGCGACACATATTTAAAATAATCGATAAAAAAGAATGTATTTTCATCAGAAATGTTTTATATACGGAAAAATTGAGGCTCCTATGAATTTCAGGGCTCATTTATATAAATTAACCCCAAAACTTTAGATTTTGTGTAAAGGCCGAATAAAATACATATCTGCGCTGTCTAGTAAAAGAACTGGCAATAAAAAAAGAAATTAACCTCAAAATTTAAATTTTATGTAAAGGCCGAGTAAAATACATATCTATGCTGTCTCCTAAAAGACCCGATAATAAAAGGAAGGTAATTTGAAAATCGCAGTCATTACATTATATTAAGTTCTTGATAATTTTCCAAGCACCTCAGCTGAAATGAATAAAGAGATTAGTTCTGATTAATATCTTTTGACAAGTAAACCATTTAAATCTGAAGCACTGAAAACTCTTTGCATAAACAAATCCTCAGGTGTAAATATCCACAGCACATCATCATTAAAAATCTACATATTACGAAATGAATGAAGTAAAGAGATGTCATTCAGCTCAAGCAATTGCAGGTAAGTTGATACATACATACACACACACACACACACACACATATATATATATATATATATATATATATATATATATATATATATATATATATATATATATATACATATATATATATATATATATATATATATATATTATATATACTGTATATATTTAAATATATATAAACACACACGCACACACACAAGTATTTAGCCACGAACATCATTTCATCTCGAATTCAATTCGGAATAACTTACACCCAAGGGACATTATAGTTGATAAAGCGTCTCTGTCCCGGCCAGGA